>NC_086448.1:362058443-362188443 GCF_028390025.1 Pseudophryne corroboree
ACAGAGGGCACTACTACAGGGGGAACAGCTACTGGGGGCAAATCAACTGCGGGCATAGCTACTGGGGACACAGCTACAAGGAGCACTACTACAGGGGGCACTTACTAGGGGCACATCTACAGGGGGCACAACTACTAGGGGCACAACTACAGGGGGCACATACTGGGGACACTGCTACAGGGGGAACAGCTACAGGGGAAAATCAACTGGGGGCACAAGGGGCACAGCTACAGGGGGCAAATGTACTGGGGGAAAAGCAATAGGGGACACAACTACTGGGGGCAAAGCAACAGGGGGCACAACTACTGGGATACAGCAACAGGGGGCACAACTACTTGGGGAAAAGCAACAGGGGGCTCAACTACTGGGGCACAGCTACAGAGGGCAAAGCAACAGGGGGCACAACTAATGGGGGCAAAGAAACAGAGGGCACAAGTACTGGGGCAAATCTACTGGGGGCAAAGCAACAGGGGGCACAGCTACTGGGGGCAAAGCAACAGGGGGCACAGCGAGGAGGCACAGCTACATGGGGAAAATCAACTGGGGGCACAACTACTTGGGGCAAATCTGGGGGCATAACTGTGGCCATGCCCCTCCCCTATGAAGCCATTCCCCATGTTTTTTGCCTAACTGTTTTGCCTGGGGGGGAGAAGAGGGGGGGAGGGGGCCAGTGGAAACTTTTGCACTGGGCGCCACAAGGTGTGAAACCAGCCCTGCACGTACAGTGTGCTCCCACAGTGCCAGATAAACTTACTGTATGCCTCCACAGTGCCAGATACACATACTGTATGCCCCCACAGTGCCAGATACACATACTGTACAGTATGCCCCCAAAGTGCCAGACACACATACTGTACAATATTCCCTCATGTTTATTTTACTATTAAAGGCAGCATTTTTAGGTACAGTAGATTCACATTTAGAGGTGGCATCTACTGTATCCCCTACAGTATACTGTACAGAATGTTGTGTTCCTGGACTTCACTCTTAATGCTAGCCATCACCTTTGGTGAAACACCTTCATATTCAAATAACAACAGTACACTGTAGTCCCCACAGGTAATTTAATTATTCCAGGAATAAAGCATTTTGTCCCTCCAGTGCAGAGGGTCATGTTGGGAGGTACAGTATGATACAGTGCAGTAGCAGCAGGGGGCTTAGGGGTCTATTTACTAAGCCTTGGATGGAGATAAAGTGGTAGGAGATAAAGGGTAACATGTACTAAGCAGCGATAAAAGTGGAGAAGTGAGCCAGTGGAGAAGTTGCCCATGGCAACCAATCAGCATTAACGTAACATTAATAAGTTGCATACTATAAAAGTATACAGAGCAGCTGATTGGTTGCCATAGGCACCTTCTCCACTGGCTTTCTTCTCCACTTTTATCACTGCTTAGTAGATGTTCCCCAAAGTACCAGCCAATCAGATCCTACAGTAACTGCCATGTAACTGGACGTAGCATTAGTGTATACTGTAAATGCATAAATCAGTGGCATATTGCATAATGTACAAATGACCTGTACTTACTGTGCTTACTATACCAGCGAGATGATCCTTCAGTAGAAAAAGTTTGTGGTAGAAAAAGTAGAATACAGCAACAACTTGACTTTGAAGTCAGCAGAAGCTGCAGAATGTACAGTATCTCAAGGGCTTGTATGGGTGATACGGCCGAAGAGACGAATCCAGTAGCAAGTCTACACTGTAAGATGCAGAATCACAGAATGGATAGCTTCTTGTGTCTACAAAGTGGCTTTATACAGTATTAGGTGTCTATAGAGTGTGTGGCCACTCTGTCTGCGGTGCCACCAAGTCTGTAATACCAATTATCAAAAAGGAAGACTCATTTGTGTGAGCTCTTAGCGGCTGACACCTTAGACAATGCTGCTAATTGCCATTGTGTGCATTGCCGGTGGGCCTGCCCTGCTATTGGTCGAACACAATGCAAATGCACCTCTATCAGAATTTGGAAAATAATGTCATCCTTTTTCATACAGTATTTGATAGCAAGTTAACATGGAGTGTTTATGCTAATGGTACCCGGCTATTTGTACAGAACATAACGACAATATCTATAGCTAGCGTGATCGGGCGGCAGTGTGCCTGTAGACCATCTGGTAGTCATACTGTGCATTCATGAGATACTGTAGGTACCCAGTTGCACTTTGCATTCAATATTTCTGCCCATTTGAAACAACAGAGACACAAAGCTAGTCCAAAATAGGATTGCTGCTTATGCTAATGTTATCCATCATTTTGTACACAACGTAACGACTAGATGAATAGCGTGAACAGGGCAGCAGCGTGGCCTTGTATTTAGTAGAAGCAGACTTTTTTTATATAACGAGAAATAGAAACTTATAACACTAAATAACTTTATTGTATTAAAAAAGAATAAAAAAAATAAAATAAAATAATAAATGGGTGCCGAACTCTGTATCGAACCCGGGTCTTCAAGCATTGCAGGTGCCCACTGTTCTAGTTAGGCCACAGCCGACCATGGTAGAGGTGGCCCTCCGGGTTTATATGTCATGTGTTGTATCTTGGTGCTTTAAAAAAAAAAAAAGGTAGCTGCTTACGCTAATGTGATCCTGCAATTTGTACACACTGTAACGACAATATCTATAGCTAGCGTGATCGGGCGGCAGTGTGCCTGTAGACCATCTGGTAGTGACTGAAACACAAAGCTAGTCCGAAATAATTCCCATATAAAGGGAAGTGATTAATGGTTCGTCATTGTCACAATAAATGTCAGCCAATCAGCAGGCGGCGCTATGAAGGGTCCGTTGGCTATTTGAGGCATGCGCTGTAGATTCTAGGAAAAGCGACATCTGGTGGACAGAAAGTAGAATGAACATTACAATTATAACGTGACGTCACATTTACAACGCAACTTATAATGGGAGTTATAGCGCAAGGAGCTGGCGCGAGTTGCATGGCGCCCGCTATGCAGTACGCAGCAACAATATATCAGGACACATCTGTATGTATATCTGGCATTGGGGGCATTTATGTATAACTGGCACTGGGGGCATATATGTATCTGGCACTGGGAACATGTGTATAACTAGCTCTGGGGGCATATATGTATATCTTGCACTGGGGGCATATATGTATATCTGGCACTGGGGGTATATATGTATATCTGGCACTGGGGGCATATACGTATATCTGGCACTGGGGGCATATATGTATATCTGGCACAGGGGGCATATATGTATATCTGGCACGGGGGGGGGGGGCTTATATGTATATCTGGCAATGGGGACGCTCTACAGTGTATATAATGGGCTCTGTCAGGCATAATGTGTGTAAGTGGCTCTACCAGACATAATGTATATAAGGGGCTTTGGGGGTAATTCAGACTGGATTGCTGCAGCGGCAGTGATCGCAGTCTGAATCCCTTTGTGGAGTGCGCACGCACCCCGGTAGCCCAGTGAGATGCTGACAGCATCTCTGAGCTGCGATCACCTCTGCCTGATTGACATCCCCCTGCATGTCTGAGTGATCGTAGATGTGCTAAAATTAGCACATCTACGATCAGATCTGAGTTAGGCCCTTTACCAGGCATATTGTGTGTAAGGGAACTCTACCAGACATAATGTATATAAGGGGTCACTCACTCTCTGCTACTCCATAGAATTTCGTATAGGTACAAGTGACCTGTCTAAGGTGGCTAGAAATTAGGGGTGCCAAATTGAGATTTTATCTTGCCCCCCCCCAACTGAAAAACGTTCTGACACTCCTGTTATGAACACTATTCTTATTACAGAGCTGTCTTTGATTGTGTGTGTGTGTGTGTGTGTATATATATATATATATATATATATATATATATATTAAAAAGAGAGAGAGAGAGAGTGAATGAAAGTGTGTAGCCAGAATAGGACAATAAGAGCGACCACTGGTGTCAAAATTGTATACAGAGACTTTGCTTCAGAAAGACATAAATATGGTAATTTATTTATAAAAACAGGCCACTAAAACAATTTTTACAGAGTAACAGCACAAGGGTATTTATGTAAAATACATAGAAAAGACTAACATAAAACATTACACATTAAAACATGAGACATAAGAGAGACATAAAAGATCTAATAGATGCTTATCTTTCAGAGAGAGGTAAACGCCTGTGGACTTCATCAAGGGGTAATACAGGAATGGGACAGGGCTCCTACTTATCTACTTAGCTTAATTGGGAAGTGATTAATTACATCACTTCCTGTTTGTAAACCATGTTCATCAGTGACATTAAAAAATGCATTGAGGCAATGTTAGCTAAATAAAGGGGGTACTTAATATTCAAATCATTGAAATGCATTGTTAAAAATCTCTATAATAAGTGAAAAAAGTCCAAAAGTCTGTGTTAATCCAGACTTCCTATCCGGGATGTGGAGGACGTCACTTCCATCTCACTTCCGGCGTCCAGGGCGCTAAACTGCGCATGTGCAGGCTTAAGGTGGCAGCTTCCGTGGAGCGCATCCCCCTTTCCGATTGCATCACTTCCTGTTTCTTCGAGTAATGCATCGGCAGCCATTTTAATGGAGATCCTGAGTGCAGACAGTTTTTAGCAGTGCAGGGAAGCCCATCGGCCATATTTGAAGATGCTTCAATATTAAAATCATTTCTTATAATGTGCTTCACGTATTGGCTCCCAAAAGCGTACATATAAATGAAAGATAATAGTTTAATAAACCAAGACAGTTTGTTTATTTTTTTTGAGAATATATTTAATGGATTTTTCTCGACAAGAAAAATGAACAGTGATGAGAGCAAAGTTCCAATTTCCCATTGCAGGTACAAAATACAGTGTGAATGCCAGCCACAGAAAGTAGGCAGGTAACAACCGTTATAGACAGTACTAGAAACAAAAGTCTCTCAGTGGAGGGGGGCGGCAAAAAATTTAACATATCAATATAAATACAAAGAGGGGTAGGAACATCCATAAATATGGTGTCAAGGTAGAAGACAGACAATACAAAGAACAAAGAGGCTAAGACGTGGGACACAGTTTATTAAAATAATTATAAAATATTTATTTAAACACTATTTAATGAGTTGTGATGGATGCTACAAATGCGGACGTTGCAACATCTGTCGTCATCTACATCCGGATAGAAAAACCTTCCAAAATATGAACTTAACTAATACTAGTTAAAAAGTTTATCAACATCGAAAGAAGCTAGTAGACTTCAAGGTTTAATGAGTGCCAGGCACAAGTTTGAGGTGTATATATAGTGTTGGGTATGAAATGCCGGCTGATGGGATGCCGGCGGTCAGGAGACCGACAGCGGCATTCTGACAGTGGAAATCCAGACAAGGGGCAGTAAGTAGCCTAACCCTCCCCCCACAGCCTAACCCTAACATCACTGCGTGGCACCTAAACCTAACACCCCCCCCCCCCCCCCGCGCACCCTAAACCTAACCCTAGCCCCTTCGGGTGGTGCCTAACCATAAGCCTCCCTCCCCCTGTGCCCTAACCCTAAGTACCTCGGGGGGTCACCTAAACCTAACCCCCCCATCCCGGGCATAATACTTACCTGCCCCACTGTCTGGCCGATCGGAATCCCGACAGCCGGGATTCCGGCGTTGGTGTCCTGTGTCCTGTCCCCTCTCGGGATTCCGGCAACAGTATTCCGTCATGTGTCAGGATTCCGGTGCCAGTATCTCGTGGGATCACGACAGTCGGGATTGTAACCACATCCCATATGTATATACTTCAGGCAACAGTGAAGCATGGCAGAGGTTCCTTGCAAGTTTGGGGCTGCATTTCAGCAAAAACTTGGGAATTTGGTCAGGATCAATTGTGACCTCAATGATGAGAAATACAGGCAGGTACTTATCCATCATGCAATACCATCAGGGAGGCGTCTGATTGGTTTCAAATTTATTCTGCAGCAGGACAACGACCCCAAACATACAGCCAATGTCATACTATCTTCAGCGTAAAGAAGAACAAGGAGTCCTGGAAGTGATGATATGGCCCCCACAGAGCCCTGATCTCAACATCATCGAGTCTGTTTGGGATTGCAAGAAGAGACAGAATGATTTGAGCAAGCCTGCATCCATAGAAGATCTGTGGTTAATTCTCCAAGATGTTTGTAACAACCTCCCTGGCGAGTTCCTACAAAAACCGTGCAAGTGTATCTAGAAGTATTGATGCCGTTTTGAACACAAAGGGTGGTCACACCAAATATTGATTTTAGTAGCTTCTGTGATCCGCTGCTGCGTCTGAACCCAGCATCAGACATCTATGTAAACATCAAACATCTGCGTAACCCTCAGATTCCTCAGGATGGCCAATGTAATCATGCAGCAGAGTCCAGGAAATCTGTGTTTAAGATGTAGACGCTAGCCTCACCATGCCTACAAAACGGTGCTGACATGCTTGTAAAGCGCTCACCATCGGTGCCCCACCTCCGCATCATGTCAACCATGCTTCAGCTTAGGGGACACTGCAACTGTCGTCACATGCACTTATCTACACAGCGCTGCAGTGCTGATCATGGACAAGCGCAAGATCAATAACCATCGGAGATGTATGTAAACCATTGGAGATGTACTGTATGTAAACACAATCAGGCCCATAATCAGAGAGGTCAAAAAAAGTTGGAAAATGCCAGATTCATCCTTACCTGTATTGAAGTGGAGCCAGGTTCTTAAAGTAGGTGCAGCTATAGCAAGCTTATCTTGTAAAACTACTTTACCAGAGTAATTTGACATTACTGCTGTGAGTTCAAAGTCAATCCAGGATGAACCCACCCTGGCAGACTCAATCTTAAATCGCCATGAGGCTTTTTTGTGCTCACTGGGCCTTATTTTGAAAATGTAGAGAAGTCCATTAATGTGACTACTAAAGCATTTCCCTTTGAGACATCATCCTTTAGAGATGTGATGATAGCCCTTAGTAGAAGCTCCAAGTATCAAGATAACTAAGTTGCTTCCAGAGCTGTCCATAATCATAAATATCACTAAAGGCACAGATTTAGCCAATTTATCAGAACAACATTTTTTGTTCATATTTCAGTGTCTGGGACCAAATGGCTTATTATCATTTGCTCCCAGCCATTACAAATACAAGGCCACCTCCAAAGACCTTGGCACCCCTTATTCAACACTGCCCAATGGTATGAAGAACATTGATACTCATGGAACTGTAAAGAACATCTGGGTGTGAGGGAAATAAAGTTTGCACAAACTGTGGAAAAAACACCAAATAACACATCCAAAGAGCTGAAGGCTTACCTGGAACAATCTGGAGTGATGGTTTCAACCTGTACCATATGCCCCACTAAACTACGAAGGTCATTATGGGCAAATGCCAAGGAGAATCACACTACTGAAATATAAGACATAAAAAGGAATGACTGTTTATTTCAAAACATACCTAGACAAACCTAAGTACCCTCCTGGAAAATGTTCTGTGGATAGACAAAACCAAAACCTGAACTCTTTGGAAATGCAGACCAGCGATTTGTTTATAGGTGAAAAATTGGTCTGTTTTTACTGGCCAGCAATGGGTCCTGATCTCAATCCAATTGAAAATCTTTGGAGAGAGATTAAATCTACTATTGGGTAAAATAATCTGGAAAACATTTAAGAGCTTCAACAAACTGCACTGGAAGAGTGGGAGAAACTACCAGCAGACTGGTGAAAGAAGCTTATAGAAGGCTATAACATGTTGTAATCATTATTGCACGGGTATGGGTCGACAGTCATTAGGTCGACACGCACTAGGTCGACATGTACTATGTTGACAGGTGAAAAGGTCGACATGAGTTTTCAGAATTTTTTGGGTGTCGTTTTTCTTCGTAAAGTGACAGGGAACCCCAAGTAGTGCACCGTGTCCCCTCGCATGGCTCGTCATGCTTCGGGCAAGGTTACTGTTCCCAATTGTAGTCCACGTGGATCGCAAAGTATGAAAAAGTCAAAAAAATTAAAAAAATAAATGTGAAAAACTCATGTTGACCTTTTGACCTATCGACCTAGTACATGTCGACCTAATTCCCATGTTGATCTTCAGTGGTCGATCTAATGACTGTCGACCTAAGTTGTTTCGACCTAATGACCGTATCCCTATTGCGCAAGGGTGTGCAATGTCAGAGTCGAAAAAATTGATAAAGCCTATTCTTTACCTTATAACATTCACTATATATTTGTACCAGACTCAGTACGCAATTGGCGTATGAAGTACCGTAATGGTACGCACTTAGCGTAACAGACGCTAGGCCGTGGTCGAAACGCACGAGCGGCACGTTCGCTCACGGCTTAAGCTTGGTATCGAGCACGCTATAGGCGGTCCGAGTACCGTAATGCTACGCTATTAGCGTAGTGGAAGCTGTACCGCGAGAGCGGGATACAAGCGGCGCTGACGCTCACAGATCTACACACAGACAACCTTGTAACAATACACTGTAAGGGTATGCTTACGCTGTAAACCTTATTACTGTAATATTACCACAATGTAACGCTGATTAACCTTGATAATAAGCAAGCTGTTTGAGCGACTGAGACGCTCAATAACCCTTAGTAATAAATGATGAAATACACAAGACCTGATGTAGATTTAAAAACCACTCCGGCTCTAAAGGTGCATACACACGGAGAGATTTTGGCTATGAGAGATTTTGACTAACTTTTCCCTTGAACTGGCAGTAGGAGATTTTGACTAACTTTACCAGAGATTTTGTCTAACTATGCAAGAGATTTTGGCTATGGGAGATTTTGGCTATGGGAGATTTTGACTATCTCATTTAAATAAGGGGATGAGTGTCATATATAGGACGATTTTACAGGGTGGCTGGTATTTAAATAGCTGAAAGTTAAAAAAAAATTTTTGCGTGGGGTCCCCCCTCCTATGTAAAACCAGCCTCGGGCTCTTTGAGCCAGTCCTGGTTGTTAAAATACAGAGGAAAAAATGAGTAGGGTTCCCCCATATTTAGACAACCAGCACCGGGCTCTGCGTCCGGTCCTGGTTTAAAAAATACGGGGGACAAAAGACATAGGGGTCCCCCGTATTTTCCAAACCAGCACCGGGCTCCACTAGCCAGGGAGATAATGCCACAGCCGGGGGACACTTTTATATTGGTCCCTGCGGCCGTGCCATTACCCCCCCAACTAGTCACCCCTGGCCGGGGTACACTGGAGGAGTGAGGACCCCTTAAATCAAGGAGTCCCCCCCTCCAGCCACCCAAGGGCCAGGGGTGAAGCCCGAGGCTGTCCCCCCCATCCGTGGCCCGGTGGATGGGAGGCTGATAGCCTTTCAATAGTAATATTGTTCTTTACAGGAGGCCTACAGGTCCCAGCAAGCCTGCCCCAGCATGTTGGCACTTGGAGAACCACAAGTGCCAGCATGCCCGGACATAAAGGGCCCGCTGGCACCTGTAGTCCACCTGTAAAGAAAATATAAAAAAAAAAACACAACACATTCTTTTAAAAATCCTTTATTAAACTGGGTCTTCACCTGGGGGCGGCGGCCTTTAAGCTCTTTTGCATGGCCGCCGCCTTCCCAGGGCTTCCGGCGTCTTCACCTGGGGGGGCGCCACCTCCCCAGGGCTTCTGGGGTCTTGCTCCGGCGTCTTCACCTGGTGGGCGGCGGCTGCTAAGCTCTTTTGCATAGCCGCCGCCCATCCAGGACTTCCACGACGTCTTCACCTGGGAGGCGGCGGCCTTTAAGCTCTTTTGCATGGCCGCCGCCTTCCCAGGACTTCCAGCATCTTCACCTGGTGGGCGGCGGCTGCTAAGCTCTTTTGCATAGCCGCCGCCCATCCAGGACTTCCACGGCGTCTTCAGGAGCTCTTCTCCGCTCCTCCTCCGCCGTCGGACTGACAGCCGCTGCCTCGCGCTGACTTATATAAGTCAGCGGGAGGGGGCGGGGCGATGACGCGGCGAGCCGTGATTGGCTCGCGGCGGCCATCTTGAATTTCAAAAATGACGCTGAGGCGCCATTTTTGAAACTGGTACCGCTCCGCTGCCAAACTCTGCAATAGAAAGGTAAATTTCCCCCGCCCGCACCGCTGCCGCAACCCGCCGCCGCCCGCACCGCCGCCGCCCACACCGCCACCGCAACCCACCGCCGCCCACACCGCCGCCGCAACCCGCCGTCGCCCACACCGCCACCGCAACCCGCCGCCGCCCGCACCGCCGCCACAACCCGCCGCCGCCCGCACATCGCTATCGCTGGGAAAAATCGCTGGCCTCTTAAAGTGTTAGCGATTTTGACTAACTTTTGCAGCGACATAGCCAAAATTGACTTGCCTGCACTGACTATTTTTCCCAGCGATAGCGACCTAGCGGGGACGCGCATCGCTATCGCTGGCTGTGTACACACGGAGCGATCTGCACTAACTTTCTGAGCGATTTTGACTATATAGTCAAAATCGCTCAGTTATATCGCTCCGTGTGTATGCACCTTAACACCAGGTGGATGATTCTTTTAGTATAAAAAGGGGAAAACAATACATCTGATACACTACAGATCTAACATTAATACCTAAACAGAATATCTAGACATAAATACAAACTAACAAATGATTGGAAATACAGATACATAGAATGAGAATGATTGGCATACATTAACCGGGTAACAAAGTGGCCACAGAGAAACATACCATACGGGGAAACACTCGCAAGCGCGACCGGATCCAGTCCTCCAATTATCCGACTGATAATTGTTGATGAGAGAGAGTCTTGTGTCACCAAGCCTATTGCAAGCTATATTTATTTACTAACTCAAGACATACTACAATAGATACTGTGTGCTCTCTTTCCATTGGTTAGGGGGTGGGACATGTACTGCACCTGGGATCATTGGTTAGTTCAAGAAGTGGGCGATGGCTAGGACTTGTTAGTATTCTAAATTCCTCTCTGGTTGTATTGTGGAAAGCTATTTGTTTTGGATCTTCCAAACAAACTCTGTCTCTGGGCTTTGTTTACCCCACCTTCAGTTGAGACAATTGACAACTCAGCACTCATTATTCTGGAGAGAAGCCTGGTTCTACTCATAAACAAAGGTGTAAGCCCTCTTCATAGAATCTCAAAGTTTAGTGTAAATAAGGCTATTGTATTCAGTCTGTGGGAAATAAGTGACTGAATTCTATTCACCTACCCTGCACTTGTGTAATTTATTCGGAATGCAATTAATCTTATTTTCTACTTCTGTGCCTAACCATGAGCAGGAACTATGCGAATCCCTCCCAATTATCATAGGCACAACACCCCTTCAATACCCCACAGCTGGACACCAACCACTAACCTCCAACCTTTGTCTGAGCCCTCCCAGCATGCAAAGAGGAATCTCTCTGTCTAAGAGGTTTTAAACTTACCATACTTGCTGACATTGTTAATGGGAATATTAACTATAATATATTATTACGCTATTTGGGATAAATATGTCGCGATCGAGTCGCACG
Source organism: Pseudophryne corroboree (assembly GCF_028390025.1). Taxonomy (NCBI): domain Eukaryota; kingdom Metazoa; phylum Chordata; class Amphibia; order Anura; family Myobatrachidae; genus Pseudophryne; species Pseudophryne corroboree. Next base: position 362,069,850 of record NC_086448.1, read on the forward strand.
CTACAAGCTCACAAACTCCGCCGTATTTACACATCCCATGCGCACGAGACGCTGGAGCGTCCCTTATAAAATCTGCGGGGATGTGTACGCACGGGGGACCAGGCGACGAGCAGCATGCGCACACATTAGGGGTTAATACAAGGTATATGAATCATGATATTTTTCGACTCTGACAGTTCAGCATTTGGCAGTCACCAATAACTGCCACTTCCTAAACAATTCAAACAGAAAAATATATGTCATCATGTAAATACCTTTTTATGATTGGGTAAGGGAGGAGAGGAGAAGGTGAGAAAGATATGACCAAGTGGGATAGTAGAAGCATGTGTGTATGAATCCATGTCTGAGGGGTCATGTATCATCGTGCCGTACGTGTTCTAAATCAAGCTTCGAGGTATTGCGAAGTATACATTTGAATCCTTCTTATCCCGTATTAAGGGTCTGTGAAACTCTACCGAGCTCTTTTCGGCTGTTGGTTGCAACAAATGGGGGAGCACATTTAGTTGATGATACATGAATGGGGGGAACATGTGAATGCTGATATATGTGTCTATATTCCCTGTCGACTATGTGTGTCCTTTCCTGAAGGTTGTAGTGGTGAAGATAAGAAACAATTGTTATGAATGCAGTCGTAAAACTATGTGAGTTTTAATAGACAGTCGCCGATTGAGGTCTTGTCTGATGTCTTGTCTTGATGTACATGTTGTCTGTTGTCTCTCGGTGCCTTTGCTGTAAGTGGGGAAGCAAAAGCTGTTCCAGGGTCCATAAAATTACAGTCTCTAAAGTATTGGGCTTTCATAAAAAGTTAAAGTCACTAGGGATATTGGGGGTCTGTGACACAGTTCATCAATGGTCTGTATAAAAGAGGTTGTCAAATTCTTCTTCCAAGCGGATGTCTTTGTACCTTGGAGGAAAACAAAGGAGAAACGGGTGAAAGAAACGGACCGTGGAATCACATTTTCATCACAACATTGTCTCTATCGTTGGGTCATAAATCAAATTAGTTGTTGTTATTACAGTGTCCTCGCTCCTCAGACTCATCACTCTGGTACTACGTTTACACTTCATTAAAGTCCGAACGCATCTAAATATCAGACCAACCAATATGACGACTCCCAGAATACACAAGATAAATTTCCCTACATCCATGATAATACCTTGGGCCCATTCTCCTAAACCAGAGAACCAATTTCGTGGGTTCAACCATGACACCCAACTGGTCAGCTCATTACTCACAGCAGCGAGAGTGAGATTATGTCTCCTTTGGAACTCCCACTTCAATTGCAAAATGTCATCCATCTTTTGGTCTATGACCTCGGCCGGGTCATCAGTGCTGTTTGTAATATACGTGCAGCACTTTACTCCATACTGAGTTGCTAGGGTTACACAATACCCGCCTGCCACTGCTGTGAGGTAATTGAGAATCATCCTATGCTGAACCAGCTCTGTTTTGTAGGCTTGTAACTCTCTCCCAGTATACCTGAACGTGTCGTCATACATTTCGGTGATATTGTCTAACAAATTTGCTAGCGCAGATATATACCTATAATTTATCACTCCTCTGGCGGTACGAGTGATATCTAACGCGAGTAGGACTTGAATCCCGGTGGATTCATGGATCAAATCAGAGGCTGGATGCTCTGTCCTCTCTATCAGGTGTCGTTTAACGACGTGCTCATAATGAGTGTGAGTATAAGGAGCTTGGGCACCGCGGTGAATGTTTTTCATTTTGATATGGGATACAGTCATTACTTCAGGCAGTACTTTTCCAATGTAACACAATCCCTCTGAGTTTGGGGCAAGCCACTTATACGCCTTCCTCCCGCTTATGAAATATGCATCATCGGGGAGAACATATGGGACTGAGTATGACATAACCATGTTACAAACTTTCCATGTGAAATCTCCTAACCCTAATTCTCCCATCTGTCTAGTACACGTATCCGATTGTATGATATGTGCACAGTATCCTGGTGATACTTCTCCAACTCGCATGGTCCTACTTCCTAGAGTGTACCTATACCGGAAATATTTTCCACTGTTGACTATGTGGCGTATAAGCTCTGTATCTATGGGCATTCTGTCGGCTCTGTGTGAAAAGGTCATGGTTTGATTACTCCATGACACTTCCCAATTTCCCGGCTTTCGGGGATTGAAAATGTTAAAGCATACTAAGGACTTATCCACATGGTATTGGTGGAGCTTCAAACTAGGAGGACTAGAGATATTAAACCTCTTGTCCACCGGCCTCCCACCACTTAACTCAAGTACCTCTCCTACAGTTAAAGGGAATGGTACTAGTCCTGATTTGCTATGACCTTGAGGTACTTGAGAGCATACCCAACAGTCTGTCTGGTTTAACACTTTACCCACTAAGGAGTGATAATCACTCAATGGATGCCGGTCCATGTGGATATTAAAACTGGACTGACATTTCTTGATGCACCCATCCTCAACTATATTGTCACAATGCCTACAGATGCAGTTCTCTTCAGCTAACAATCCTTCACAATTACTTCTATTGTCAATGCTACCAGATCGCTTTCTAAAACTCGCCTTTACTCAGTGATTGTGTTGCTCTTGGAAATCTACGCCTCCATCCTGGTCATCAGATTCCATTCTAGATCCTTTCTCGACCTCACTGGAACTCTCACCGAAACAGACTGCTCTGGTCAAAATCAGGGTCAACAGGAAAACACGGACTGCAGTCTCTTGGGGCGAGTCCATCTTACAGGAGGAGAAAGAGAAATTTGTAATGGGGGTACAGAAAATAATTGAGGGGAAAGAAAAATGTTACGATGTCTTCTAGTCTTGTTGTTCTTCTTGCTCTGTCGTCATCTCAAAGGTGCTGTCTCTCAGTCTTCCAAACGAACATTCCGGTGATGCAATATTCTTTCCGACTCAGCGATCTTTCTGTAAGGAGCAAAAAATGTTGCATTACCATTTGTCTAACTGACGTGTGACATACCATCTGTAAAGCATGAAAACATGAGAAAAAAAACTAAAGAGAGAGAGAACAATATATATATGTTATATAAGCCACAACAAAAAAACATTGTCAGATTTTCATCAGCAGGCTGTTACATCAACATGTCCACCAGTATCTCTGCATAATCTCCCCCCCCCCTTCAGTATTTCCCCTCTCCACCCTTTGCGTCTGGCCAAACACAACGATGCTGGTAAGACATACTGGGGTTAGGTAGACTTCTGCAAAGACCAAGTAGCTATGTGATGTTTGAGTTCTGCCGATGAACGTCAGAGATGGGGAAAAAGAAACATTTACAGATAAATTACAAAGTTTACCCGGCCGTCCCTGTGTCTTCAAGGAATGACCTCCCAATTACATTGACTGTAACCTCAGGCTTACTATCAAGGTTAATGATCAACTTTCCTGATTGCAACTTATAGGTGTAGCTCAAAATTTTACATATGTGGTACCTGATTGCAATTTCATTTTTCATGTCATTGTCTAGGGGGTTGATATACCTTCTGTAAATCTTTGAACATACAATCTCGTGCATAATGTCCCTCTTTGTGACAGTGATAACAAGTTAACACCTTTGACTTACCCACAGGGATCTGAGGCTTCTTACCTCCCTGTGACTCCCTGTGCTTGCTGATGTTTAGATCGTGCCCAACAGCGGACTTCCTTAATGCAGCCACTGAGATATTTCTCCAGTTTGGCTGAGTGGTCTGTACCCTTGTTCTCAATGCTACCTTTAAACCATCCATTAATACCTTAACCGCTATCTCTCTATGTTGTGCATTTCCCTCAATGTCCGTGATCCCCGTGTCTCTAGCCATTGTTTTCAGTGCTCGATTGAAATAATCAGAAGTACTTTCCCCCTCTCTTTGTCTTATGGAGAAGATTTTGTTCCACTCGACAACAGATGGGAAATATACTCCTAACTGTTGGTTGATCTGCTTAATACATTCCTGATTGTGTTCCTCCGTACGAGGTACTTCTGCGGTTAACTTACAATCAGTAATAAATTTCGCAAGGTCAACATTGGAGGGCAAACATGCCCTCCGCACTGTCCGCCAACCTTTGTTGGTGGGTTCTGTGGAGTTTCCTAGTTCTTTAATAAACCTCTGACATACAACTAGATCTTTCCTAGGATCAGGGAATTCAGACATAATTGTCTTTCAATTCTGTCCGGGACCAGGGACGGTGCATTGCACTGTTCCTGGCGGGAGTGATTCCCAGAGCGTCAGTCTGTCCATTTGGGACTGTGATCACCCTGACAGGATTAAATTCAACCACATCATCTTGTGTTGGCTCTACAATATGAGGTACATTTGTTTGTGCATGATATATAACACCGTACTTACCTGTGGACACGACCTCACCTGACCCTCCGTTAGGGGGTTTGATTACTGCCTTTACCGAATTGGTCGCGTCCACCTGGATGTCTTGTATGATGGCTGCTGGAAAAGGTGCCGACATTGTGCTGGGCTCACTTTCTTGCTTGTAATCCTGAGGGAAGTTCAACATGGAGTGCAACTTGCACGGGTTAGAATTTGTACATTTATCAGTTTTCCTTCTATCATTATTACATTTGTTACAATTATTCTTATCATCAATATTCATTTTACTCTTATCACTACTACATTGGTTAAGTGCACCCTTTTCGTGTACCCGTATGCCATTCTCTGCAGCCACTTTTTTCCCTACTATATACGGTGGTGGTGCCGTTGCCATCAGACTTCTACCAGGATGTGAATTTGCTTTTTGAGCTAATTTCTGTTGTATTTCACTCTCTTGTTGCCATACCTGTAAACAATCATAATGTCTAATCCTCTGCTTTGCAGACTTTATTAGACCTATCCTTTTTCTTAGATTCTGCAATACCTCAGGATTCAAACTGCCCACCCGGGGAAACTGTTCCCCATCATTCTCAGTCATTCGTTCCCATTCTTTGCATAATACCTGTGTGTGTGATCCGTCTCACACATTATATACCGTGCTGACCCTTTGGGCCAACAAATACTAACGTGAACCCTTGTTGGACGTCCCTTCTTTGAGCAACTGGCCCCCATCGTTTGCAGATATTGCTGTTTTAGCAAATTCTTACAAAACAAACCAAGTTCCCCTCGGTAAGGCGACGGTGAAAGTTCAACTAGTGCCTTCACTCACTTACGCCCCAATTGGCCAATACGAGTTCCAGCAATGTGCCCACCACTGGTCGTACCCAATTCGCGGGATCTTTTTGTAACCTCTATTTACTGGGGCGTGTGGGAGTATGCTACCCTCCCCAGTAAGTATTGGTTGTTGGAGATTTCCTGAGTGAACAGCGAAACTCCCTTAAAATAACAAAAACCTACACAAATCACGTTAGAATGTACAAATAGCGTTTATGATCCCACAATAAATTTTTAATGGGTATCAAGGTAACAAACTAATGCACACAATTACATGCGGTACAGTCGCACTTCGTATAAATAACTATTATTTATACGCCTTACGACCAGCGGAATCGTTTGTTTAGGCTGTGAAACCTTCAGCCGGAGCTCAACTTGTGTCTATATGGGTACTACGCAAACCCCCTGGGCTGCGCTTCAACCTTCGCAATTCTTTTTTTTTGCGAATACTACTTGCTCCTTTACCTTATATAATGTTAACGCGGGCAAGCCAGTCCCACGCCACCAAGTGTCCACTCACCTGATGTGGTCTCCGACGGGATCCCGATTTCTGAGTTCACAAAAGAATACCTTTATTTCCACACTCACTCCTGTTCATTCATATACACTCTAATCTTTCTGTACAGAAATTCCTTTCATACAGGCAGTAGTCCAATTCCTGGGTTTTGCAATAGATAAAGGTTCTCTTTAAACTAAACTTTTTGGCAACTGAACAAACTTATGCTATTATCAGGTGGCTATTATACCACCCACACTAAAACAATGTTATCATGTGATCTGAGTTTCAGTGGGCGTATCCGTACGCAGGTTGCGTAATGTACGCCACGTGTGTACGCCTTTGCGTCACATACGTAATCTCGCACGTTGCTCGAGACACGTACGCACAAAGTCCAGATACACCAAATAAATTTCCTCAGTACGTGTCTAACAATCAATTCTAATGGCAACAAGAGTGACTATGCGAAAATACACAAAATAAAATACAGGCGTATGTGCATGTATTGTGTGTGCAATTGGCGCCAAACAGAGAGAGAGAGAGAAAGAGAGAGAGAGAGAAAAAAAAAACAGATTTAAAACAATAGCTGTATGTTCTTACCTTCCTCGGATTCCACCAGCATCCCTACAAACCAGGAGAAGCAGACACAGACGCACATCCGATCAGCACTACAAGATACTACCTATCCGCCCTTTTGCTGATCGATAAAGTCTGTTGTTTTCGCCTGACTGCGGATATGAGGTGGACCGGACTAGCCCTCAATTGATAAAGCCTATTCTTTACCTTATAACATTCACTATATATTTGTACCAGACTCAGTACGCAATTGGCGTATGAAGTACCGTAATGGTACGCACTTAGCGTAACAGACGCTAGGCCGTGGTCGAAACGCACGAGCGGCACGTTCGCTCACGGCTTACGCTTGGTATCGAGCACGCTATAGGCGGTCCGAGTACCGTAATGCTACGCTATTAGCGTAGTGGACGCTGTACATCGAGAGCGGGATACAAGCGGCGCTGACGCTCACAGATCTACACACAGACAACCTTGTAACAATACACTGTAAGGGTATGCTTACGCTGTAAACCTTATTACTGTAATATTACCACAATGTAACGCTGATTAACCTTGATAATAAGCAAGCTGTTTGAGCGACTGAGACGCTCAATAACCCTTAGTAATAAATGATGAAATACACAAGACCTGATGTAGATTTAAAAACCACTCCGGCTCTAACACCAGGTGGATGATTCTTTTAGTATAAAAAGGGGAAAACAATACATCTGATACACTACAGATCTAACATTAATACCTAAACAGAATATCTAGACATAAATACAAACATTAACAAATGATTGGAAATACAGATACATAGAATGAGAATGATTGGCATACATTAACCGGGTAACAAAGTGGCCACAGAGAAACATACCATACAGGGAAACACTTGCAAGCGCGACCGAATCCAGTCCTCCAATTATCCGACTGATAATTGTTGATGAGAGAGAGTCTTGTGTCACCAAGCCTATTGCAAGCTATATTTATTTACTAACTCAAGACATACTACAATAGATACTGTGTGCTCTCTTTCCATTGGTTAGGGGGTGGGACATGTACTGCACCTGGGATCATTGGTTAGTTCAAGAAGTGGGCGATGGCTAGGACTTGTTAGTATTCTAAATTCCTCTCTGGTTGTATTGTGGAAAGCTATTTGTTTTGGATCTTCCAAACAAACTCTGTCTCTGGGCTTTGTTTACCCCACCTTCAGTTGAGACAATTGACAACTCAGCACTCATTATTCTGGAGAGAAGCCTGGTTCTACTCATAAACAAAGGTGTAAGCCCTCTTCATAGAATCTCAAAGTTTAGTGTAAATAAGGCTATTGTATTCAGTCTGTGGGAAATAAGTGACTGAATTCTATTCACCTACCCTGCACTTGTGTAATTTATTCGGAATGCAATTAATCTTATTTTCTACTTCTGTGCATAACCATGAGCAGGAACTATGCGAATCCCTCCCAATTATCATAGGCACAACACCCCTTCAATACCCCACAGCTGGACACCAACCACTACCCTCCAACCTTTGTCTGAGCCCTCCCAGCATGCAAAGAGGAATCTCTCTGTCTAAGAGGTTTTAAACTTACCATACTTGCTGACATTGTTAATGGGAATATTAACTATAATATATTATTACGCTATTTGGGATAAATATGTCGCGATCGAGTCGCACGCTACAAGCTCACAAACTCCGCCGTATTTACACATCCCATGCGCACGAGACGCTGGAGCGTCCCTTACAAAATCTGCGGGGATGTGTACGCACGGGGGACCAGGCGACGAGCAGCATGCGCACACATTAGGGGTTAATACAAGGCATATGAATCATGATATTTTTCGACTCTGACAGCAACAAAATATTAAGGAAGAGAGCCTTTAATACTGTATGGGTCATATGTTTTTATATTTTTTGTCTGATGATATAAAGCTGGTACATTTCTATTTCTTACTGAATATATTGTATACACAGATGTAGCCACACTCATCGTTGCATCACGGAGGTGATGGCGTGGCTAGTGTACCCGCGACACATGCGCACACCATTAAAGCCTGTGGAGCGAATGTCCGCTGCGGGCAGTCATAGTGCAGCGTGTTCGCATTATGCTGCAATGGGTGCGCACGCGTCGCGGCATAGATGAGCATGGCTGCGTGGAACCAGGAAGCACGTCTTATATTTAACACTAACGCATAACTCCCAACTATCCCGATTTTCGCGGGACTGTCCCATTGTCCCACCCACAGTCCACAGTGTCCCACGGTGGGGGGGCAGTTGGGAGGCTCCTGTCACTCGCTGGTGAATAGATAATGCGCTCATGCGCAAAGCATCTATTCACAGAAGACAGAGGGAGTGGGAGCATGCCAGCAGCTCATGGAGTGTTGGGCATGCCCCCCAAATGCCGCAAACGGGGGTGTGACTAACAATTGCAGGAATCACGACCTTCCAGAGAGCTGGGCAGGTAAGTACTACGCCGGGGATGGGGGGTTAGGTTTAGGCGACCCCCAGGGGACGGATTAGGATGCGAGGGGGGAAGACACTGCCAAGGGGTGCTAGGGTTAGGCTGCAGGGAGAGATGGTTAGGTTTAGGGTGCGGGGTTTAGGTGCCACTTGGGGAGGTTAGTGTTAGGCTGTGAAGGGGGGACGGGGGTTAGGCACCTAAAAGGGAGTGTTAGGGTAGGGTAGGGTATGGGGAGGGTTAGACTACTTACCGCTCCTTGGGGACAATTCAGACCTGATCGTAGCAGCAAATTTGTTAGCAGTGGGGCAAATCCATGTGCACTGCAGGTGTGGCAGATATTTCATTTGCAGAGTTAGATTTGGGTGGGTTATTTTGTTTCCATGCAGAGTAAATACTGGCTGCTTTATTTTTACACTGCAATTTAGATTTCAATTTGAACACACCCCACCCAAATCTACTCTCTCTGCACATGTTATATCTGTCCCCCCTGCAGTGCACATGGTTTTTCCCAACTGCTAACAAATTAGCTGCTATTACCCCTTGTCGGGATGCCCAACCCTAAAATTTATATATATATATATATATATATATATATTCCACCGTGGTGGAGGAGGGTGTACTCTCTAATAATGATCAAATGCAGTTCACTTAAGACGTCATCCGTTTAATATTCTATGTTCAGACAGTTCCTCATTGGGTACTTATGGATATTGTACTGTACGCTGAATTTCATCTGAATAATGTGTTTGAACATTTGATTATGTCTGAACTGTGTAAGCCCTTTCCTGATGAAGATTCAGTTCTTTAAATCGAAATATCGAGGTGACTTTGATTAAACAGATGACGTCTTAAGTGAAGTGCATTTGATTATCATTAGAGTGCACCCTCCTCCCCCACGGTGAAATTGTGTATATCGAGTGGACCATTCATTAGGACCCATTGGGAGCACCCTGAGAGTTGTTAAAGAGACCTATGAGAGTGCGGGACCTATGTGGATTGGGAGCGATGGGCACTTTAAGAGTTTAATAGTGTGGGCTGGCTTCTCCCTCTATACCCCTCCTACCAGACTCAGTCTAGAAACTGTGCCTGAGGAGACGGACATACTTTGAGAGAAGGAAATACACAGATAGTGGTGAGATTCCCACCAGCTCACACATAACAGAAAACCAAGCTAACTAGCTTGAAACAATTCAGCAACGGCTAAACAACAGTACTTAACCAAGCAACAATGCAGTACTTAACCAAGTAACACCGCAGTACTTAACTAAGTAACAAATGCAGGAAAACAAAGCGCTGGGCGAGCGCCCAGCATCCTCTATGGACTACGAGAAAAGGATTTACCGGTAGGTAATTAAACTCCTATTTTCTCTTACGTCCTAGAGGATGCTGGGGTCCACATTAGTACCATGGGGATGTACCAAAGCTCCCAGCACGGGAGGGAGAGCGCGTAGGCTCCTGCAGTACCGATTGACCAAACTTTAGGTCCTCAGAGGCCAAAGTATCGAACTTGTAGAACTTAGCAAACGTGAATAGCGGTAGCCGTAGAATAAGCATGCTGGATAGTAAACCTGATCCAGCGAGAAATCATCTGCTTAGAAGCAGGACACCCAACCTTGGACAAACAGAGCGTTCGACTTTCTGTGATGAGAAGTTCTCTTCACATAAATCTTCAAAGCCCTCACAACGTCCAAGGATTTTGAAGTAATTGAGGAGTCAGTAGCCACTGGCACCACAATAGGTTGGTTGATATGAAAAGTCGACACAAACTTCGGAAGAAATTGCTGAGGTGTCCTGAGCTCAGCTGTATCTTCATGGAAAATCAAGTAGGGGCTCTTGCAGGACAATGCCCCCAATTCCGACACATGTCTAGCAGATGCCAATGCCAAAAGTGTGACCGCCTTCCAAGTAAGAAACTTGACATCAACCTCCTGTAAAAGTTCAAACCAATCCGACTGCAGGAACTGTAGCACCACATTAAGATCCCAAGGTGCCGTAGGAGGCACAAAGGGAGGCTGGATGTGCAGAACCCCTTTCAAGAAAGTCTGAACCTCAGGGAGGACAGCCAATTGTTTCTGGAAGAAAATGGACAAGGCCGAAATCTGGACTTTTATGGAGCCCAAACGCAGGCCCACATCCACATCTGTTTGCAGAAAGAGGAGGAACCGCTTTAGTTGAAACTCCACCAGAGGAAACTTCTTGAATTCACACCAAGACACGTACTTTTTCCAAATCCGATGGTAGTGTTTAGACGTTACTCCTTTCCTAGCCTGTATCAGGGTAGGAATAACTTTTGGAATGTCCTTCCGAGCTAAGATCTGGCATTCAACATCCATGCTGTCAAACGTAGCCGTGGTAAGACTTGATAAGCGAACGGCCTCTGCTGTAGAAGGTCCTCTCGAAGAGGAAGAGGCCTCGGATCTTCCAGCAGTAACTCCAGAAGATCTGCGTATCAAGCCCTTCTTGGCCAGTCCGGAGCAATGAGGATCACCAGAACTCTTGTTCTTTTTATTAGTTTGAGAATCCTTGGGATGAGTGGAAGTAGAGGGAACACATACACTGACTTGAACACCCACGGAGTTACCAGGGCATCCACCGCCACCGCCTGTGGGTCCCTCGACCTTGAACAGTACCTCTGAAGCTTCTTGTTGAGGCGGGAGGCATCATGTCTATTTGAGGAACGCCCCAAAGACTTGTCACCTCTGCGAACACCTCTGGATGGAGGCCTCACTCTGCCAGATGGAGGTCGTGTCTGCTGAGGAAGTCCACTTCCCAGTTGGCCACTCCCGGAATGAAGATTGCTGACAGCGCCACCGCGTGCTTTTCTGCCCAGAGGATGATTCTTGTTACCTCTGACTTTGCAGCTCTGCTCTTCGTTCTGCCTTTATGTAGGCCACTGTCGTTACATTGTCTGACTGAACCTGAATGGCCCGATCTTTCAGAAGATGTGCCGCTTGCAGAAGACCGTTGTACACGGCCCTTAGTTCCAGAATGTTTATCGGAAGGATGGCTTCCAGACTTGACCACCTTCCTTGGAAGTTTTCCCCTTGGGTGACTGCTCCCCAACCTCTGAGACTTGCATCTGTGGTTAGGAGGATCCAATTCTGAATCCCGAACCTGCGGCCCTCTAGTAGGTGAGAAGTTTTCAGCCACCAGAGGAGCGAGATTCTGGCTTTCGGTGACAGATGTATCCTCTGGTGCATGTGAAGATGAGATCCCGACCATTTGTCCAAGAGATCCAGTTGGAAAGACCGTGCATGAAATCTTCCGTACTGTAGCGCCACGTAGGAGGCAACCATCTTCCCCAGATGGCGAATGCACTGATGAACCAATACCCAGGCTGGCTTCAGGACATCCAGGACCACTGTTTGTATCACCAACGCTTTCTCTGCCGGGAGAAACACCCTCTGTACTTCCGTGTCGAGGATCATCCCAAGGAAGGACAGTCTCCTTGTCGGATCCAGATGCGACTTTGTAAGATTCAGGATCCATCCATGATCCTGGAGTAGTTGAGTTGAGAGAGCAATGCGCTGCAACAGCTTCTCTCTGGAAGACGCTTTTATCAGCAGATCATCCTGATAAGGAATTATGTTCACACCCTGCTTGCGGAGGAGTAGCATCTCCGCCATGACCTTGGTGAACACCCTCGGTGCCGTGGAGAGTCAAAACGGCAGTGTCTGGAACTGATAGTGACAGTCCAGCAGCGCAAATCTTAGATAAGCCTGATGAGGCAGCCAGATCGGAATGTGAAGGTACGCATGCTTGATATCTAGGGATACCAGGAATTCCCCCTCCTCCAGAACTCAAATCACCGCTCTCAGACACTCCAATTTGAATTTGAATTCCCTCAAATAAGGGTTCAATGACTTTAGGTTCAATATTGGCCTGAACGAACCATCCAGTTTTGGTACCACAAACAGGTTTGAGCAATAACCTTTGTTCGTTAGGTGAGGTGGAACTGGAACAATGACATTTGACTTTAGCAATTTCTGAATGGCTTCCTGCAGAATAGCACTTTCTGTCAGCAAAGCTGGTAAGCCTGATTTGAAGAATCTGTGAGGTGGGAGTTCTTGAAACTCCAGTCTGTACCCCTGGGTAACAATATCTTGTACCCAGGGGTCTAGGCCTGATGACGCCCAGACATGACTGAAATTTCTTAATCTTGCTCCCACCTTCCTGATCTCCAGGCAGGGAGGTCCACCGTCATGCCGAGGATTTTGAAGAAGCAGAACCAGGTTTCTGTTCCTGTGAACTTGTTGGTGCAGGTTTTCTGAATTTCCCCCGACCTCCTCTAAAGAAAGTGGAAGGGGGTTTGGACTTTTTAACTTTCGCGGTCCGAAAGGACTGCATTGCAGATGTAGGATAAGATTTCCAAGTCGGCGGTGTTGCTGAGGGAAGAAATGTTGACTTACCCGCAGTTGCTGTGGAGATCCACGCATCTAACGCTTCCCCAGAGCCTGACTTGTGAAGGGTAGGTTCTCCACACTCTTCTTGGATTCTGCATCCGCAGACCATTGGCGCAGCCAGAGTCCCCTGTGTGCCGAGACAGCCATGGAAGAGGCCCTCGCATTAAGATGGCCAAGGTCCTTCATGGCCTCCACCATGAAACCTGCAGAGTACTGTATGTGACGTAAAAACAATTCAATGTCACCTCTATCCATAGAATCTAATTCCTCTAGTAATGTGCCTGACCACTTTAGTATGGCTTTAGAAATCCACGCACAAGCAATAGTGGGTCTAAACGCTACTCCAGTAGCTGTGTATAAAGATTTGAGTGTAGTCTTAATCTTACAGTCAGCCGGCTCTTTTAAAGCTGTGGACCCAGAGACAGGTAAAACCACTTTTTTAGACAACCTAGACACAGAAGCATCTACTACAGGCGGGATTTCCCACTTTTTCCTGTCCTCATCAGGGAAAGGAAAAGCCATGGGAACCCTTTTTTTGGGATCTGTAATTTTTTCTCTGGGTTTTCCTTAGACGCAGGGAATGTAAGGGAGTATTTCTTATTGTCAGTAAAATAAGCCTCCTCTACTTGCTCAGGTACCTTATCATTAATGTGTAAAATGTCACTGAAAGCCTCAATTATGAGTTGCACCCCCTTAGCAAGGGATGTATCCCCCCCCCCCTTCCTGCGTATCCCCATCACTGTCCCCTGTATCAGAGTCGGTATCCGTGTCAGCTTGCATTATCTGGGCAAGAGCACGCTTCTTAGGGTAAACAATTGGGGTCTTTGAAGAGGTAGTGGGAGCTGAATATGACAAAACTTCAACAGACTTTCTCAAAACCTGTGTTTCCGTCTCATTTTGAGCTATCCGAGATGAAATCTGGGATATCATTCCCCTAATTGAATCCACCCATGGGGGTTCGTATTCAGAAGGCTGAGACAGTATATTACAGTCCTGAGTACATGGAATAGACTCTTCAGGAGAAGATACACACTCCACAACACAAGATACCGAGTTCCTAGACACACACACACACACACACACGAAAATGCAGACACAGTTTCCCCCAGAGTACCTTCAGAGAGACACAGAGTATATGGAGCCAGCCACACAGCGCCCCAGTAGGCAGTTTATACAGTAAACAGCCGGCGCTGACTGAATAACCTTAATAGATTAAACAGCTATTTCTACACTCTTTCCCCCTGTCTATAACACCCTGGTACTGCAGAGGGCATGCTAGAGTTATGTGGAGGGCAACGCTCCCTGTCAGCGTCTCTTCAGTGTGATCTGCAGGGAGAAAATGGCGCTGGTGAGTGTTGTATCCGCTCTGAGGAAGAAGCCCCGCCGCCTGTAATGGCGCGCCTTCCCGCTTTCAAGGATTATACTGGCATGAGGTGAAACTGCTAACAGTGGGATTAGTCCCTGTTAGCATCTGTAACCAGTGTAGGGTATTTGCGCTGGCCCAGGGCGCCTCTCACAGCACCACACATCAGTACCACTGAGCCCTCCGTAGCGCAGCCTGTCAGAGCTGCGCTCCTGCCTTTGTGCCGCCATTCCAGCCAGCGAACCGCTTACCGGGGCGCCGGCGTCATACTCTTCACTCTAACTTCTGGCTCTGTTAGGGGGTTGGCGGCCGTGCTGCGGGAGTGAGCGGCCGCCTCGTGGGCTTGCGATCAGCACCCTCAGGAGCTCAGTGTCCTATCAGTGGAGATATTATTATTATTATTTATTAACAGTTTCTCATAAAGCGCAGCAAATTCCATTGCACTTTACAACTGGACACAATTAGAAGACAAAACTGAGTAAAAACAAACAGTCATAGAGGGAGAAGGGCCCTGCTCGCAAGCTTACAATCTATGGATAGAGAACTATTAACTTCTAGAGTTGGTTCCTATTGCCCCCCCCCCAAGTCCCACGAAGCAAACCTTCCTGTACCTAACTCTTAGAAATAACAATAAAACTAGAAAAACTCATAGGAGCTCCCCTAGCTGTGACCGGCTCCACCAGGCACATTTTCTAAACTGAGTCTGGTAGGAGGGGCATAGAGGGAGGAGCCAGCCCATACTATTAAACTCTTAAAGTGCCCATGGCTCCCAAGGGACCCGTCTATACCCATGGTACTAATGTAGACCCCAGCATCCTCTAGGACGCAAGAGAATATATATATATATATATATATATATGTTTTTGTGTGTGCGCGTGTTTATATGAGAACTTTCTCTATTAACCCAATAAACACGTCCCAGCATATCCTGCCAGTTTTAGCATGTATTAACAGCAAAACTGTGTTGGGGCATACTGGGAAGTGTAGTTCCAGAGCAGCTTGATGGTCACATGTTGAATACCCCTGCTATAAATTGTGGAAATTGATTTCTTCCCTTAGTCTGGATTTGCATGCATTACAAAATGCTCCTTGGAAAATACCAGAGATGTGCGGGTTCAGATTTACCTCGATCTCAAAAAGGCATCTTATTGGCTGTACGGCTATCACATGTTTTGGAAAGCCAATAAGCAAAATCCTGATAAATCTGGATAAATCCAAATTTACGCTAATTCTAGTAAATCCGGGCCTGCACAACTCTAGAAAATACACAGGGAAAGAGGAGCCTCTACATTTATACCATCCAGGACATGTTATTCTATTCCTTGCTCGGGGGTTGGGTACAGGTGTCTAGCGGTTGGGATGCCGCTGGTCACCATAGCGACGCTGGGATCCCAGTGTTTAGATTGCTGAGGGGGGGGGGGGTTGGGGCGAGCGGTCTCGCTGCTCTCGCCACGCAGCCGGCTCACTGTGCTCGCCACAGGTACTACTATTTCCACTCTATGGGTGTCGTGGAGTGGGAATAGTCCCTGTCAGTCAGCATGCCGACTGTTAGGCTTTCCACTGGTCGGAATGCCGGCGTTGGTATAGTGAACGCATCCCCTTGTTCGGGTTGGGTACCATACCCTGGCGATTTGTATCCCAGACAGTCAGAAGACCGGCAGTGGAATCCCATTAGGTATTTTAACAATACCCCTATCCCTAACCCACCCCTCCCGCAGGCTAACCATAACCGTCTCCACGCCAACAGCCTAGCCATAATACTCCCCTAGTGCCTAACTCTACTACTTACTGGTGGGATCTGTTAGGTTTCTGTCCATCGGGATGCCAACTGCCGTGATTTAGACTGCGCCCCCCTAGTTTTCCCCGATTTAGAAGTGACACATTGTAAAGGCTGCCATGACGTTTCCGTACTGAAAGATGTTATATTTAGCACATGACCAATTTCCTACTCTTCATGCAGTTAACTTTCACTCTGTCTTAAAGGCTTTATGTTTTACTTTTATTTTTCCCATTGAGTTTGGAGAATACTCTCCACTTTTGTGTGAAGCTGGAATAGCAGATCCTCTGTGATTTAGAATCAATAGCTGCTGTTCTGAGAACTAAACTAACAGGGTAAGCTTTATTAGTACCATGGGGTATAGACGGGTCCACCTGGAGCCATTGGCACTTTAAGAGTTTTAGAGTGTGGGCTGGGTCCTCCCTCTATGCCCCTCCTACCAGACTCAGTCTAGAAACTGTGCCCAAGGAGACAACATACTTCGAGAGAAGGACTTAACACAGATAGTGGTGAGATTCATACCAGCTCACACATACAAAGCACGTCAAGACAACTATCTTGAACTACTCAGCAACAGCTGAAACATTACTTACCAAGTAACAATGCAGTACTCAACAAAAACGAAGTTGTACTGAACCAAAGAACAATGCAGGAAAACGAAGAGCTGGGCTGGCGCCCAGCATTCTCTATGGACTACGAGAAAAAGATTTACCGATAGGTACCAAAATCCTATTTTCTCTTACGTCCTAGAGGATGCTGGGGCCCACATTAGTACCACGGGGATGTACCAAAGCTCCCAGAACGGGAGGGAGAGCGCGGAGGCTCCTGCAGAACTAATTGACTGTTAGGGTCTCCTGCTCTGTGCTGCCACATCGTCATGGCAACCGGGAGACAAGTGCTAACGGAGTAACCTGAGCGTAGCTGATACTCCGGTTCGGGTCTTTTGCTGTGCAGTGGTTACAGGCTCTGTGCACGGCAGGGGATCCGGTGCTGGTTTTTGTGCTCACAGTCTGTGAGGTCTGAGTGGGGCGTGGACGTGCTGCTATATTAACCCTCTTCTCAGGTTAGGCAGATGCTGCTGAATCTTTGTTGGTTAGTCAGTTCCTGAAAGCTAGCTAGTACTGTGTAAACTTTGTATTTGTTTGTTGCTTACTGCAAATAGGCCTTGGGATTTGGTATTACACTCTGCCAATCCAGACCTAGCAGTAAGACTGGAGTCAGTCGTTTAACCTGCTGGGGTTCTTTTGCTACTCTGTGAACCTAGCAAGTTTGCAGCTGTATTCTCAGACTTGCCTGCCAAAATCCTTTCTCACTGTGCAAGGTGTTCAGGTGTCAGTTTAGTGGCAGTAAGCTGAACCACTGCACTGCAAGTGAGGACTAGGATTGTGGAGACTCTCCTTGTGTCTATTATTCCATCTCTGACCAAGGAGTTTACTGCCACACCCGTTGGTAACCCTTTAGGGTTTTGCTGTTGCCCTTAGCAACAGCATTTCGGGTTCTCTACGTATTAAATCACTACATCTCGCTTCTTTCCATCTGAGCATTCCTAATACTAGGGAGACACCCAGTTTCTTAGCCTTTGGGCTTCTCTGTTCACTTTGTGTTTATTTTGTTACCCTATCACCTTCTGTGTATGTAATGTCATATTCCCCAGTCTGTCTGTGAGTTCATTTGTTTTGCATCCCTCACCGTTCAGACACCAGTACATTCCTGCTGGCACTGGTGTGCATAACATTGACTGAACTTCAGATCATCAGAGGCCAAAGTATCGAACTTGTAAAACTTTGCAAACGTGTCCGACCCAGACCAAGTTGCACTGCCGAGACACCCCAGGCAGCCGCCTAGGAAGACCCCACCTTACGAGTAGTGTGGGCCTTAACAGATTTTGGACATGGCAGTCCTGCCGTAGAATAAGCATGCTGGATAGTGAACTTGATCCAGCGAGAGATCGACCGCTTAGAAGCAGGACACCCAATTTTCTTGGGATCATATAGGACAAACAGAGAGTCCGACTTCCTGTGACGAGAAGTTCTCTTCACATAGATCTTCAGAGCCCTTACGATGTCCAAGGACTTTGATGTGATTGAGGAGTCAGTAGCTACTGGCACCACAATAGGTTGGTTGATATGAAATGCCGACACAACCTTCGGAAGAAACTGCTGACGAGTCCGGAACTCAGCTCTATCTTCATGGAAGATCAAGTAAGGGCTTTTACATGATAAAGCCCCCAGCTCGGACACACGTCTAGCAGAAGCCAAGGCCAACAAAGTGACCGCCTTCCAAGTAAGAAACTTGAGCTCTACCTCCTGTAGAGGCTCAAACCAGTCCGATTGGAGGAACTGCAACACCACTTTAAGGTCCCAAGGCACTGTAGGCGGTACAAAGGGAGGTTGGATATGCAGGACTCCTTTCAAAAAGGTCTGAACCTCAGGGAGGTATCCACTCCTGCCTGCAGGAAGAGGAGGATCGTCCTAGTTGAAACTCCACCGTAAGAAACTTCTTGGACTCACACCAAGAGACATATTTCTTCCAAATACGATGGTAATGCATAGACGTTACCCCTTTCCTAGCCTGTATTAGGGTAGGAATGACTTTCTTCGGAATACCCTTCCAAGCAAGAATCAGGCGCTCAACTTCCATGCCGTCAAACGTAGCTGCGGTAAGTCTTGAAAGGCGAACGGCCCCTGCTGTAGCAGGTCCTCCTGAAGAGGAAGAGGCCTTGGCTCTTCTTGCAGTAGATTCAGAAGGTCCGCGTACTAAGCCCTTCTCGGCCAGTTTGGGGCAATGAGGATCGCATGAACCCTTGTTCTCCTTATGAGTTTTAGGATTCTTGGGATGAGTGGGAGTGGAGGAAACACGTACACTGACTGGAACACCCACGGAGACACCATGGCATCCACTGCCACTGCCTGTGGATCTCTCGGCCTGGAACAAAAACGCCAAAGCTTCTTGTTGAGACAAGAGGCCATCATGTCTATTTGGGGTAGGCCCCAAAAATCTGTTACTTCCTTGAACACCTCGGGATGGAGTCCCCACTCTCCTGGATGGAGATCGTGTCTGCTGAGAAAGTCTGCTTCCCAGTTGTCTACTCCCGGAATGGCTGACAGCACCAACGCGTGCTTTTCTGTCCAGAGTAGTATTCTTGTCACCTCTGACATTGCCGCTCTGCTCTTCGTTCCGCCCTGTCGGTTTATGTAAGCCACTGTTCTTACGTTGTCCAACTGCACTTGATTGGCCTAGTTTCTTAGAAGAGGGGCCGCCTGAAGAAGACCGTTGTAGATGGCTCTTAGTTCCAGAATGTTGATGGGCAGGCCGGCTTCCAGGCTTGACCACCTTCCTTGGAAGGTCACCCCTTGAGTGACTGCTCCCCAGCCCGAGGCTCGCATCCGTTGTTAGCAGGACCCAGTCCTGAATCACGAATCTGCGGCCTTCCAGGAGGTGAGGCAATTGGAGCCACCAGAGTAGTGAAATCCTCGCCCTGGGCGACAGACGAATTCTCTGATGCATGTGGAGGTGAGATCCCGACCACTTGTCCAGGAGATCCAGTTGGAAGGTCCGAGCATGGAACCTCCTGTACTGGAGAGCCTCGTAGGAGGCCACCATCTTTCCCAATAGGCGAATGCATTGATGAACCGACACCCGAGGTGGCTTCAAGACATCCCGGACCATGGATTGGATCACCAACGCCTTGTCCCACCGAAGAAATAACCACTGCACTTCCATATCCAGGATCATTCCCAGAAATGACAATCTCTGGGTTGGTACCAAATGTGACTTTGGAAAATTCAGAATCCACCCGTGACTCTGAAGCAGCCGCATTGTGAGAACAATGGACTGCAGCAGCTTCTCCTTGGACGATGCCTTTATCAGGAGATCGTCCAGATATGGAATGATGTTCACACCCTGTTTGCGGAGTAGTATCATAATTTCCGCCATCACCTTGGTAAACCCCCTTGGTGCTGTGGAGAGGCCAAATGGCAGGGCCTGGAACTGAAAATGACAGTCCAGCAATACGAAGCGGAGATAAGCCTGATGGTGCAGCCAGCTCGGAATGTGAAGGTACGCATCCTTGATATCCAGCGATACCAGGAATTCTCCCTCTTCCAGACCTGATATCACCACCCTGAGAGACTCTATTTTGAACTTGAACACCTTTAGAAAGGGGTTCAATTACTTTAGGTTCAGAACGGGCCTGACCGAACCATCTGATTTCGGTACCACGAAAAGGATCGAATAATAACCTTTGTTCAGCATGTGAGGTGGTACTGGCACAATGACCTGTGCCTCTACCAGCTTCTGGACAGCATCTTGAAGCACTGCGCTGTCCTCCAACAGAGTTGGTATGCCCGACTTGAAGAAATGATGAGGAAGGAGACTTTGAAATTCCAGCCTGTATCTCTGAGACACAATATCTACTACCCAGAGATCCAGGCCGGACGATACCCAGACATGACTGAAATGTCCGAGTCTTGCTCCCACAGGCCCCACCACTGGGCCGTGCAGACCACCATCATGCGGAGGACTTTGGGGTACCTGAAGCAGGCTTTTGTTCCTGGGAACCTGCAGCGGCAGGTTTCTTGGACTTAACCCTACCTCCCTTAAAGAAGGTATTGGATGTTCTGGCCTTTCTAGGCTTGTTAGGCCAAAAGGACTGTTGCGCAGCTGAGGAGAAGGTGCTGCTGAGGGAAGAAACGGAGACTTATCCGCTGTAGCGGTGGATATCCACGCGTCTAGAGCTTCACCAAAGAGAGCCTGACCTGTATAGGGCAGCGACTCCACACTTCTTTTGGATTCCGTGTCGGCCGACCACTGGCGCAGCCACAGTTCCCGATGAGCTGAAACAGACATGGAAGCAATTCCCGCAGCCATGGAACCCAGGTCTTTCATGGATTCTACCATAAAACCTGCAGAATCATGAATGTTGCGTAAATATAATGCAACTTCATCCCTATCCAGCGTATCCCAATCCTCAAGCAAGGTAGCCGACCACTTCACTATTGCCTTTGCAATCCATGCACTAGCAATAGTGGGACGTAATATGGCCCCAGAAGAAGTATACATTGACTTAAGTGTATTATCAATCTTCCTGTCTGCCGGCTCCTTTAAGGTGGTAGATCCCGGAACAGGAAAAAAACACCTTTTTTGAGAGTCTGGATACAGATGCGTCAACAATCGGAGGGTTTTCCCACCTTTTCTTATCCTCCTCAGGGAAAGGAAAAGCCACCAGAACCCTCTTAGGGATCTGAAACTTCTTTTTAGGGTTTACCCATGCCTTTTCAAATATAGCATTCAACTCCTTTGTCGCAGGGAAGGTTAGCGAGGCTTTTTTATTTTCAGTGAAAAAAGCCTCCCCAACCTGCTCAGGTGTGGTATCATTAACATTTAACACATCCCTGATAGTCTCTATCAACAATGGCACCCCCTTTGCAAGAGATGCGGACCCCCGTGATACATCCCCATCACCATCTCTAGTGTCAGAATCGGTATCCGTGTCGTCTTGTGTGACCTGCACAAGCGCACGGTTGTGGGAGTATATAGCGGGGTGTCCTGAGGTACCAGACATGGGCCATACAGCCATACCTGGGTTGCAGATTCATTACTAGCAACCCTGTCAGAAATCTGAGAAATCCAAGTTTTGATAGAGAAAAACCACTCTGGTTCCCTTGCTGGTATCTGTGCTAAACCAGTGCTAACCTGATTACATGGAATGGGATCATCCTGGGAGGATAAATCCTCTGCAGC
Source organism: Pseudophryne corroboree (assembly GCF_028390025.1). Taxonomy (NCBI): domain Eukaryota; kingdom Metazoa; phylum Chordata; class Amphibia; order Anura; family Myobatrachidae; genus Pseudophryne; species Pseudophryne corroboree. The sequence goes on from NC_086448.1 coordinate 362,091,789, forward strand.
ATATGACACAGTGTCCCCGGACATAGCTAAAGGAGACCACCAGACACTCCATACACACACAGGTGGGGCAGACAGAGTTTCCTCCCCAAGAAAGGCAAGAGAGACACAGAGATCGGAGCCAACCCACAACACAGCGCTTATAGTAAAAGGCAACCCCTTACCAGCGCAGACTATGTCCCTTAATAGGAGACACAGTTGTTTTGCAGCCTCCCCTCCCTTCTACAACCCCCTGGTACCGTGTACAGTCAGTAGAGCTGCTGTGGAGAGACCTGATCTTCCATCCAGCGCTGTGCAGGCAGGAAAATGGCGTTGGAACGCTGCTGGGTCCGCTCTGAGAAGCTCCACCCCCTTAATGGCGCTGTCTTCCCGCTCTTCAGATGATTATACTGGCCTGAGGAAAGTTGCTGGCTGAGATCCTCAGACCCCGACAGGCTTAATGACCAGTGTGGGGGGTAAGCGCTGGCCCAGGGCGCCCCTCACAACGCCGCACTATGTGCCTCTGGCACCATCCCAGGAGCGCAGTTAATACCCTCTCCATTGCCACCATTTTCACACCAGCCCCCCGCTTGCTAGGGGGGTCGGTGACTAACTCACCACTTTTTTCAGTTCTGTAAGGGGTTGGCGGCATGCTGCTAGGGCGAGCGGTTCCCCTGTGTCGGATACCGATCAGTCCCCTCTGGAGCTCAGTGTCCAGTCAGTCGAGTCAGTGGCTCAGACCCCGCAGGGCGGACACTACTTCCCCCCTTAGTCCCACACTGCAGGTAGGCTGTTGCCAACGGGTGTGGTTCGTTTTATCGACAGTATCTAGGTCAACAATGTTTAGGTCGACCACTATAGGTCGACAGTCACTAGGTCGACATGGATGGAAGGTCGACAGGGTTTCTAGGTTGACATGTGCTAGGTCGACAGGTCTAAAGGTCGACATGAGGATTTTTGTTGTTGTTTTCTTCGTAAAGTGACCGGGATCCCAAATTAGTGCACCGCGTCCCCTCGCACGGCTCGCTTCGCTCGCCATGCTTCGGGCATGGTGCCTTCGCTCCGCTACCGCTTTGCTCGGCACACTTTACCGTTCCAATCGTAGTCCACGTGGATCGTTAAGTATGAAAAAATAAATAAAAATAAAAAAAATTTGAAAAACTCATGTCGACCTTTAGACCTGTCGACCTAGCACGTGTCGACCTAGAAACCCTGTCGACCTTCCATCCATGTCGACCTATAGTGGTCGACCTAAACATTGTCGACCTAGACACTGTCGATCTTCAGACCGGATCCCGTTGCCAACAGCCTCCTGTAAAAAAACAAACTGCAAAAAAATTTTTTTTACTAGAAAAGCTCAAGAGAGCTTCCCTAGCTGTGACCGCCTCCTCCAGGCACATTTTCTAAACTGAGTCTGGTAGGAGGGGCATAGAGGGAGGAGCCAGCCCACACTCTAAAACTCTTAAAGTGCCAATGGCTCCTGGTGTACCCATCTATACCCCATGGTACTAATGTGGACTCCAGCATCCTCTTGGACGTAAGAGAAATAAATGCATGTTTAACAGTCTCAAAATAGTTTGCCTTGTACACGATTGTCGCTTTAAAAAAATGTCAGAGTCCAGCTGATAACTCGCACCAACACAAGCTTCTTTACATCCGGCCCCAGGTTTTAAACGTATCCATGCTAAAGCACAGGTGACTTAATTAGTACCCTCAGTCAGTTTGATTATACAACATGTACACAAGCATGGGTATCCTTAAAACCTGGACTGTTCGTGTTCCTTGAGAACCACGTAGGGAACTACTGTCTTATAGGGCATACTTACCTACTCTCCCGGAAGCTGCGAGAGGCTCCCGTTTTTTGGGGTAGCCCCCCGCACCCCCGGAAGAGTGGGCAGGTCTCCCGCATCCTGCTCGCACCCTAGTGATGCGGGCAGGATGGAGAGAAAACCTCCCGATTCGCGGGTCCGTCGGGTGGAGAAGGGGTTAAAATGATGCAAATTGCGTAATTTTAGCCCCGCCCCCTTCCCGCGGACCCGCAAATCGCGGCATTTCCCGATGTGGGGGGGGCGGTGCTTAGTGATGTCACAGTCCGGCCCCGCCCCCCGAAGTCACTGCAGCGTCTCCTCTCCGGGCTTCTCCCGGAGAGGAGAAAGAAAATGTCGGTAAGTATGTTATAGGGATCAGTACGTAATCCTGCTGGACGGGATCCCGGTGGGCGAAATACCGACACCGGAATCCCGACCACACAATCCCAACAGGGGTGGCGAGCGGAACTATTATATTCTCCCTCTATGGGTGTCGTGGACACCCACGGACGGAGAATATGTCGGGATTGTGGCGGTCGGGATTCCGGCGTCGGTATTTCGACCGCCGGGATCCCGTCCAGCGGGATGTTGACCGCATCCCGTCTTATAGCCTTCCTCTTAAAGTAACAATTACTGACAGTTGTAAAAACGCTGTTGGAGGCCGGAGGGCGCGCAATCATGGGCACACATTAGACGATTTCTCCGGCAGGGTCCACAGGATAACAATGGGTTATGATGGAGCGATAGCGGATTGGCACCAAACGATCACAAGCTTTCAGTCCTCCCAGGATGCAACGGGCCCGTCCATATATCCCGGCCCACTGGCTCAGGCAAATCCATAGTCACAGGGCTGCTCTTTTTGGCAGCCCTAAGCTTTCTTAATTTATTTTTATAGTCTTATTACGTTTTCTGAGTGATCTTTCCTAACAGCGTCTTACACGCATATTGGAAAGAGTTGCTCCAACAACTCTCTGCTGGGTCGCAATAACGCTTACCCATGAGTACAAGTGCTGTCTCGACGGGCGTCTGTGTCGGATATAATTGCAGGTCCAGCAGACGTTACCAGGCTGTGGCTGGAGCATGGGAAGAAGGTAAGGCATCGGTTCCACTTAGAAGGGGAATAACGGACACAGCCGCACTGTATTGGGAGGAAACTACTAAACAGTAGCTGGCGCGCCGCCACCATGGGTGCTCCAGCGCTAGGCCTTAGGGATCATAAGGTACCAGGAGTAGTATTAGGCTGCGATCCCTAGGGTTGATGTCAGCGGTGGGGAGTCAGACGCTCTCCTGGTCGCCCCTCCCCCCAGTTCATGACCAGTTTCCGTCGGTCTCCCGCCATGAACTGATTGCCTCACTTCCGTCTAAGACGCTACCACAAGGCGTCTCGGTCACAGCATAGCCGCTGTGTACACTAAGCTCTAACGCGAGGAGACCCGGTCGCAGTACAGGCATCTGTATGACCGGTGCATCTGCATGCACAGTGCGTGTGTGTTTACTAAAAGTTCCCGGAGCAGAAGTGTACACTAGTAGCGTCTGGATCCACTCAGCATTCACTAACGTCTTGATCGATCGTGGAAGGGAGGTGAATCTCCCTGTATCCCACTCTACTGAGTACGGGTTATACAGCACTAAATTTCAATCTACTTTTTGTCAGTATGAATAGTTAAGTTTAGTGCCTATTGCATATGAGTCTGTGTACATTACTGTGGTTTCTTCGCAATGCGTCTGAATACGTTAAGATCTGTATAAAACAGAATTCACGGGGTAATTCCGAGTTGCTCGCAGCAGCAAGTTTGTTAGCAATTGGGCAAAACCATGTGCACTGCAGGGGGTGGGGGGGGGGCAGAGAGAGTTAGATTTGGGTGGGTTATTTTGTTTCTGTGCAGGGTAAATACTGGCTGCTTTATTTTTACACTGCAATTTAGATTTCAGTTTGAATACATCCCACCCAAATCTAACTCTTTCTGCACATGTTATATCTGCCCCTCCTGCAGTGCACATGGTTTTGCCCAACTGCTAACAAAATTGCTGCTGCGATCAACTCAGAATTAGGCCCTCAGTAATATGTAATCCTACATACTCTGAAATGTGTTTGTAGTTGATAATATGCTCATATGACTAATATACACTGCTCAAAAAAATAAAGGGAACACTTAAACAACACATCCTAGATCTGAATGAATTAAATATTCTTATAAAAATACTTTGTTCTTTACAAAGTTGAATGTGCTGCCAACAAAATCACACAAAAATTATCAATGGAAATCAAATTTATTAACCCGTGGAGGTCTGGATTTGGAGTCACACTCAAAATTAAAGTGGAAAAACACACTACAGGCTGATCCAACTTTGATGTAATGTCCTTAAAACAAGTCAAAATGAGGCTCAGTAGTGCCTGTATGACCTCCCTACAATGCCTGGGCATGCTCCTGATGAGGTGGGGGATGGTCTCCTGAGGGATCTTCTCCCAGACCTGGACTAAAGCATCCGCCAACTCCTGGACAGTCTGTGGTGCAACGTGGGGTTGGTGGATGGAGCGAGACATGAAGTCCCAGACGTGCTCAATTGGATTCAGGTCTGGGGAACGGGCGGCCAGTCCATAGCATCAATGCCTTCGTCTTGCAGGAACTGCTGACACACTCCAGCCACATGAGGTCTAGCATTGTCTTGCATTAGGAGGAACCCAGGGCCAACCGCGCCAGCATATGGTCTCACAAGGGGTCTGAGGATCTCATCTCGGTATCTAATAGCAGTCAGGCAACCTCTGGCGAGCACATGGAGGGCTGTGCGGCCCCCCAAAGAAATGCCACCTCACACCATTACTGACCCACTGCCAAACCGGTCATGCTGGAGGATGTTCCAGGCAGCAGAACGTTCTCCTTGGCGACGCCAGACTCTGTCACATGTGCTCAGTGAGAACCTGCTTTCATCTGTGAAGAGCACAGGGCACCAGTGGCGAATTTGCCAATCTTGGTGTTCTCTGGCAAATGCCAAACGTCCTGCACGATGTTGGGCTGTAAGCACAACCCCCATCTGTGGACGTCGAGCCCTCCTACCACCCTCATGGAGTCTATTTCTGATTGTTTGAGTAGACACATGCACATTTGTGGCTTGCTGGAGGTCATTTTGCAGAGCTCTGGCAGTGCTCCTCCTGTTCCTCCTTGCACAAAGGCGGAGGTAGCGTTCCTGCTGCTGGGTTGTTGCCCTCCTACGGCCTCCTCCACATCTCCTGATGTACTGGCCTGTCTCCTGGTAGCGTCTCCATGCTCTGGACACTACGCTGATAGACACAGCAAACCTTCTTGCCACAGCTCGCATTGATGTGCCATCCTGGATGAGCTGCACTACCTGAGCCACTTGTGTGGGCTGTAGACTCCGTCTCATGCTACCACTAGAGTGAAAGCACCGCCAGCTTTCGGCCAGAAAGCATAGGAGCTGAGAAGTTGTCTGTGGTCACCACCTGCAGAACAACTCCTTTATTGGGGGTGTCTTGCTAATTGCCTATAATTTCCACCTGTTGTCTATTCCATTTGCACAACAGCATGTGAAATTGATTGTCAATCAGTGTTGCTTCCTAAGTGGACAGTTTGATTTCACAGAAGTGTGATTGACTTGGAGTTACATTGTGCTGTTTAAGTGTTCCCTTTATTTTTTTGAGCAGTGTATAACATGTGACTGACTGCTAGTGTGATTGCTGACTTTATATATGCTTGTCAGTGGTTTCTTCTGAGCCTCAATGCTGGTGCACGGGATGGGGTCAGATTGATATCACTTTAATATAGTAAAGTGATTAGTCACATATTGTGTAGTACACTGTGAAAAGCTGATTTTTTTATCATGTCTAAGAGCGGCAAAAAAGACGAGGTTACATTAACAGTAACAACACTCATAACATGTTTGTCCTGCAAAGTGGGATTATCCTCTCAGGATCTGGCACATGATGGTTTATGTACAAATTGTTTTGCGTTTCAGTAGATGGCAAGGCAGATCCCTGTTCAACGGCAGGTAGATCCACCTTGGACTATGTTTGCACAGACCTTGTCCAGTATAGATAAACGGGTAGTCCCTACAGCTTCAACCCTAGGAGTAGGGTACACTGTTAACCCATACATGCAGCTCCTTCTTACGGTATATCCCCAACAGCTTCTCCAAGGAAACAAGCTGATAACCCGAGTGTAAATATATCATCAAATTCACAGACTACACAAGACGATACATCAGATGATGATAGCTTTATATACTCTGCTTCAGCATATGAAGAACAGGTAGAAGGTATCAGCTTATAGGATATAGCTTAATTAATTGGAGCAATGAAGGATATTCTGTCCTTAGAGGATTCAGCAGAGCCGATGTTAAAAACTAAGGCACCTGTGTTTAAACATCCCAAAACAGTTAGGGTCGAGTTTCCAGGGTCAGATCAACTGACGGAAATCATTGAGGAAGCTTGGGCTACACCCAATAAAAAAAAAATAAAGAATTCCCAAAAAATGGGATTCCTATTACCCTTTTCCAACCGGGGACTGTTTAAAAAGAGAAGTGCCTCCTAAGGTAGATATGCACGTCATTTACCGTCAACATCATTAAATGATGTCAAAGACAGAAGAGTGGATGGGTTTTTGAAAACCATATTTTCTCTGTCAGGGGCAGTCATAAGGCCAGCTATGGCTTCAGCTTGGATGGCAAAGGCGGTAGCTGAATGGGCTGAGGTACTGGAAAACGGGCTTTCAGCACTTACTAGGGAACAGGAATTCCATATAGCTCACATGAAGCAGGCTGCAGTATTCTTAGAAGAAGCGGCAATAGATATGGGTACTATTGCTTCCAAAGCATCAGCCTTAACGGTAGCTGCTCGCAGAGCAATCTGGCTACATACATGGAAAGTTGATTCAGAATCTAAGAAGGTTCTGGAATCTGCCTTTTGTTGGGAATATTCTGTTTGGTAAAGAATTGACAGATATTCTGGAGTCAGAAGCAGAATCCAAGAAGGTCAGGTTTCCTGCGAATTATAACCCCAGGGCTAAGGGTTCGGTTTTTCGGCCATTTCAGTCGCAAGGAAAACAAAAAGAAAAAGTAATCATAAGCAGCCCCAATACAATAAGTTTGGTAAGGCAAAGAAGCAATGGGCCACCAGGGGGCCAGCTTCCAAACCAGAAGATAAGTCATCAGCCTGATGGTGCGGGCCTCCGCCTGGGGGATCCCAGGATAGGGGGCCTACTTCTTCAGTTTGCACACATATGGCAGCAGTCAACAACAGATGCTTGGGTGCAAGAAGCGGTATTTCTGGGTTATGGTTTCCCTTTCAAGAAGCAGCCTCCTCGAAGGTTCTTCTGCACCAGTCCGTCTCGAATAGAGGCGAAGGCCAAAGCCCTGCAAGAAGCAGTTCAGAAATTGCTTCAGTCAGGAGTAATTATTCCAGTACCCCCTGCACAACGGGGACAGAGTTTTTACTCCAACCTGTTTTTGGTCCAGAAACCAAATGGGTCGTTTCGGCCCATTCTCAATCTCAAAATGCTAAATAAATACATTTGGGTACCACGGTTCCACATGGAGATGTTACGCTCCATAGTTTAGGCCATGGAACCAGGGGAATACATGGTATCTGAATATACAGGATGCTTACCTGCATGTTACTATAGCATTGTCTCATCAGTGTTACCTCAGGTTCGCCATCCTCCAGCAACATTTTCAGTTCCAGGCCTTACCCTTTGGGTTAGCCACAGCCCCCAGAGTATTTACCAAGATTATGGTGGTTATGGCAGCTTATCTCCGCACGCAGGGGATAAGAATTTTTCCATACCTTGATGATCTTTTAATCCTGGCACAATCCCAGGAATTGCTCTTGGTCCATCTTCAACAGACAACTTGTCTACAAAAGCACGGATGGCTCATAAATTGGGCAAAGTCATCTCTGATTCCGTGACAACGGATGATTCACTTGGGGGCTGTATTGGATTCAAGTCTGCAGATAATATTTTTATCTCGGAACAAGATATCCAAGGTGCAGTTAAGGACTCAGGTGTTGTTACAAAGTCAAACAATATCAATTCATGCAGCAATGCGAATGATGGGATTGCTGGTATCAACATTCGACATGGTGGAGTATGCACAATTTCACTCAAGACCTCTGCAGCATCTGATTCTGGCCAGATGGAATAGAGTACATCAGACAATAAAGAAACGGACCATAGTACTGTCAGAAAAGGTAAATAGGTCATTAGCCTGGTGGCTACAGACATCCCATCTAGACAAGGGGAGACCCTTTTGGATATCAGATTGGGAGGTCCTGACAATAGATGCCAATCTTCAGGGCTGGGGAGCAGTGTCCGGAAAATTATGGTTTCAGGGACAATGGACCAAAGAAGAAAGTTGCCTGCCAATAAACCTGTTGGAACTTCGGGTCATATTCATGGCACTGATTCAGGCAAAGGACACTCTGCAAGGAAAACCAGTCCAGATCCGCTCGGACAATGCAACGGCAGTAGTGTACCTCAACCATCAGGGAGGAACTCGAAGCCAAAAAGCAATGAAGGAGGTAAGTCACATACTAAAGTGGGCAGAACTCCATCTTCCAGCATTATCCGCAGTGTTCGTTCCAGGAGTCCTAAACTGGGTAGCCGACTTTCTCAGTCGACACACCATTCAAGCAAGCGAATGGGCTCTACACCCAGAAGTAATTCAGACTCTGGTAGACAAGTGGGGTATGCCAGAGATAGATCTCATGGCGTCCCGTCTGAACAACAAAGTACCAGCATACAGGTCAAGAACAAAGGATCCCGGAGCGATCCTTGTAGACGCACTGTCAGAAAAAAGGGACTTTCATCTGGCATATCTGTTTCCTCCGATCATCCTGCTACCCAGGGTGGTGAGGAAAATAAAACAAGCAAGGGGTGCCATGATTCTAATAGCTCCAGCTTGGCCCAGAAGGCATTGGTACATAGATCTGCAGAGGATGTCGATGGATGCTCAAATTCTGCTCCCTCAACATCCAGATCTACTAATGCAGGGTCCTTGTTATCACAGGCATCTGGATCGACTGTCTTTGACGGCGTGGCTATTGACACCTCTATCCTGAAGTCAAGAGGGTTCTCACAACAGGTAATTCAAACTATGCTCAGAGCAAGGAAACCCTCCTCAGCTCGTATTTATCAACGAATATGGCAAGCCTATTTCTGCTGCGGGGTACACTGGGCTCCACAAGGAAAGACATAGGTGTGTAGAGTAGGATCTTGATCCGAGGCACCAACAGGCTCAAAAGCTTTGACTGTTCCCAGAATGGATAGGGCCGCCTCCTCTATAACCCCGCCTCCCTGCACAGGAGCTCAGTTTTGTAGTTGGTGCCGCAGATAGCAGGCACATAACAGAGGGGCTGCTCTGGGCAGCCCTAAGAAGAGCTTTTTGAAGAAAAGTGAAGACTTCAAGGGCTGTAGTAGTGTGTATATGTCTAGTGACATTCACTGCTGCAGCTCCATCTCTCCCCAGCGGCGCTGTACACTCCCGAGCCCTGGTTGCCGGGTAACTACAGCAGGAGGCTCCGGTTTTCTTCTGGTCAGGCACACACGACGGGGGCTCTCCGGGATCGCGTGAGCGCGCTTCGGGAGGTGGTGAGAGGGTCCCGCTAGCGGGACCCGAGCATTATCGCGATTCGGCACGGCCGGTGGGAGACGGGCCGCGTGCGCTGGCCACTGTGGCAGTAGAGGCGATCCCACTAGATCACCAGGGCATGGGTGCAGGTCAGGTTTTCCATTAAAACCTTTTTATGTGTAGCCCGCAGTACCTGGTGGTTTTGCCAGCAGAGGGAATAAGGCTTAGACCTGGAGCCCCTCCCCCAGGGCGCCATTTCCAGCAAATGTTCCCACCCTGGAGCTGCATATCTGTCTCTCCCTCACTCCCTGTCAGTGTTTGGGCGCCATTTCTCTCAGCTACACTGTTCCTGGGACTGCTTGGGCAAATCCTCCTGTGTAAAGCCACCTGGTTGTCAGCACTGTGACTTTACATGACACTTAAGTATTCTACATGTCACTTAGACATTGTTAGTTAAGAAAGAGTTAATTTAGTCAGGGTTCTCTGGTACAAGTACCCTGTGATATACATCCAGTTCTTACTGTGCAGTGTTACATCTATTGACTACATAGCTATATATAAGCTGGTCCAGTGCAGTATTATTGTTAGTAATAACCTCTGCATTGTTTAACTGTGACTATATGTGTGTGCATTAGCTTGCTGATTGGTTTCCATTTTGTGTCTCTCACTCAACTTGCTATCCCTGTATTCTATAACCTGAAGGGGCTTGGTGCGTCAGGTTTTATGATTATATAGGATTTTAACAAGATATAAATTAATACGTATTTTTCTCTGTGATTTTAGTCACTTTATCTCTCCCGTATCTCTGCTTGTACTGACTACACTGCGCAGGGGTTTGGGTAAGAGGTATTGTGCTGCTGACAATTGTACTGTGTTACCTGATACTGCAAGTTATATCATGTCTGCTTCTGAAGGTAATGGTTCTGGGGCTGAACATACTGCCGGTGTTGCTGACGCCACAGATCCCTATGAGGAGAATATAGCAGTTGAGGGCTCCTTGCCCCCCAGTGGGACTGTGGCAGAAGGGGTACAGAATGACCCACCGTGGCTACTTTCTCCACGCTTCTACCTACGCTAGTTACTAAACTAACACCCCCATGGGACCCCCTATGCCGGTGCAACCGTATGTGGTCCCCGCAGCTAACCCGCCGTGGGCGGATAATTTGTCTGCTCAATTGAAGAAGTTGAACCAGTCCTTGACTACTAAAAAGTCTGACCCTCGCTCGCCTAAGACCAAGGGGTCCTCTAAGCGAGCTATTATCTCCGCACAATCCACTGCTGTCACTGACACCTCGTCTGATGAAGATGGCGCTTACACTGACCCCATAGATTCTGACAGATACTGCTGATGGGGAGGGTAGTTCACATGTGGATGTTCCTGATCTTTTGGAGGCTATTAAGTTAATTCTACAGATTGCAGATGATCCCGAGCCATCCGCCCCTCCTAAGAAACCAGATAGGTTCAAGCGTCAGAAGGTGGTTAAACAAGTTTTAGTTCACTCTGACCACCTGGTGAATATACGTCAGGAACCCTGGGGAAACCCGGGAAAGAAGTTTGTGCATCAAAAGAAGATGCTGGCTCGCTATCCCCTCGCGCCAGAGCTGTCTAGACTCACATGTGGCTAGGATGGTGGTTTCCTCAGCTCTACCTGTCACTACCGTCACATCTCTAAAAGAGCCTACGGATAAACGTGTGGAGGGTTGTCTGAAAGCGATTTACACCCTCACGGGTGCTGCACAAAGGCCCACTATTGCAGCAACATAGGCTGCAGAGGCTATTCAAGCATGGGCCCTAGAGTTAGAAGCTGAAATCTCTTCTGACCATGCTAGACAACGCTTATCATATATTGTCACAGCTTCTCACTATATTATAGAGGCGGCTTCTGATGCCGGTATCCTAGCGGCCAAAGCCTCTACTACATCAGTCCTGGCTCGCCGGATATTGTGGCTGAGATCCTGGTCTGTGGATCTGGACTCTAGAAAAACCCTGGAGGTACTCCCTTTCAAGGGAGATATTCTGTTTGGGGAGGACTTAAATAAGATAGTGGCTGACTTGGCTACTGCCAAAACTGCCTGTCTGCCAAGTACCGCTCCTTCTGTGTCGAAGGCTAAAGGTACTTCCTTTCACACCTCAGGTAAAGCAAAAGGTCAGGCGTACAACAAGCAGGCCCGCACTTCCAAACCTGGTAAGCCGAAGCCCAAAAGAGCCTGGGCTGCCCGTCAGCCAGCTTCCAAGACCGATAAGCCTGCCGCATGACAGGGCGGGCCTCCCCCTGGGGGAACCCAGGGTGGGGGGCCGGCTTCTAGGGTATACCCAGGAAAGGTTGAAGACCACTTCAGATGCCTGGGTACGGGAAGTCGTCACTCGAGGTTACGCCATAGCCTTCAAAAACCGACCCCCTCATCGATTTTGCCGGACGTCCCGTTGGACCAGACAAAGGCACACACTCTACATTCGGTGGTACAGACCCTCCTGGACACAGGAGTTGTCGTACAGGTGCCTCTTGCTCAGAGGGGCCGGGGGTACTATTCTCCGCTGTTTCTGGTCCCGAAACTGAATGGGTCCTCCCGGCCCATTCTCAACCTCAAGGCATTGAACAGGTTTGTGAAAATTTCCAAGTTCCGTATGGAAACCCTTCGCTCTATAGTTCTGGCCTTGGAACCTGGGGACTACATGGTCTCCCTGGACATACAGGATGCTTACCTGCATATTCCTATAGCAGTGTCACATCAGCAATACCTGAGGTTTGCGATTGGCAACCTCCATTACCAGTTTCGGGCGTTACCTTTTGGTTTAACTACGGCTCCGCGAGTCTTCACCAAAGTCATGGCGGAGATGACGGTAGTAATCCGCCGTCAAGGGGTCAGGATACTGCCGTATCTGGACAACTTGTTAGTCTTGGCAAATTCCCCAGAAATTCTCCTACGTCATCTGGATAGGACGGTCCGGTTTCTACAAGCCCACGGCGGCTCATCAACTGGAAGAAATCCTCCCTGGTCCCTGCTCAGAGCATGGTGCACCTGGGAGCGCTATTGGACACTCACAACCAGCGGTTGTTCCTGTCTCAGGAGAAAGTCCTGAAGCTTCAGGACAGGATTCATTGCTTCCTTTCTCGTCCGCAAGTGTCGATACATTCGGCGATGCAGGTGCTGGGCCTCATGGTGTCAGCATTCGACATGGTGGAGTATGCTCAATTCCATTCTCGCCCCCTCCAGAGGCTGATTCTAGCCAAGTGGGACGGCCTGCCTCACCGGATCAGGTCTCACATGATCTCTTTGACTCCGGAGGTCCGTCTGTCGCTGCACTGGTGGCTCCAGGACCAACGTTTGTGCAGGGGCCGCCCCTTCTGGATATCCAACTGGGTCCTGTTGAAGACAGATGCCAGTCTAAGAGGTTGGGGTGCGGTGCTGGACCAACACTCCCTTCAGGGTCGGTGGACCAAGGAGGAATCTTTCCTCTCGATCAACATTCTGGAATTGCGGGCGGTCTTCAATGCGTTGAACCTAGCCCAGAATTTAATTCAGAACTGTCCTGTTCAAGTACAGTCGGACAACGCCACCACAGTGGCTTACATAAATCATCAAGGCGGCACTCTTTGGAGCAAAGACAAGGGATCCTCAAGCAGCATTTGTGGATGCGCTGGCTGTGCCGTGGAGGTTTCGGCTGCCGTACGTGTTCCCTCCGGTGTCACTCCTGCCCAGGGTAATTCGGAAGTTCAAGCAAGAAAGAGGAATTCTGCTGCTCATAGCTCCAGCGTGGCCCAGACGGCACTGGTTCTCAGACCTGCAGGGCCTATCGTCAGGGCGTCCGATTCTACTTCCACAACGCCCAGACCTGCTCGTTCAGGGCCCCCGTGTCTACCAGGACCTAGCCCGACTGTCTTTGACGGCGTGGCTCTTGAAGTCTCCGTCTTGAGGGCTAAAGGGTTTTCTGAGGTGGTCATTCAAACTATGTTGCGGGCCCGGAAACCGGCTACTGCTCGGATTTACTATAGGGTCTGGCATTCTTACTTTGTTTGGTGCGCATCTAACCATTATGACGCTTCCAAGTTTAGTATAGCCAAGCTGTTGGCCTTTCTTCAGCAGGGCCTGGACTTAGGCCTGCGTCTGGCCTCCCTCAAGGTTCAAATATCTGCCTTGTCGGTGTGGTTTCAGAGAAAGATTGCGACCTTACCTGATGTGCATACCTTTACTCAGGGCGTGTTGTGTATCCAACCTCCCTATGTCCCGCCTGTGCTCGTCGGTGGTTTTGGAGGCGTTACAAGAGTCTCTGTTTGAACCTCTTGGTTCAGCTGATCTTAAGTGGCTTTCCCTTAAGGTGGTGTTTCTGCTGGCTATTGCTTCAGCTAGAAGAGTGTCGGATTTGGGTGCCTTGTCTTGTAGTTCCCCATATCTGATATTTCACCGTGACCGGGAGGTTCTTAGGACTCGTCCCGGATATTTACCTAAGGTGGTTTCTTCGTTCCACCTTAACCAGGAGATTGTGGTTCCGGCACTTGTTTCTCCTGATCTGTCTCCTAAAGAGCGACCTTTGGATGTGGTACAGGCTCTCCGTATCTATGTGAAGAGAACTGCTTCTATTAGGAAATCTGATTCTCTCTTTGTGCTGTTTGGATTTCACAAACGGGGCTGGACTGCTCACAAGCAAACTTTGGCCAGATGGATTAGAATGGTGATTGCACATGCTTATGTTCGGGCTGGTCGGTCAGCTCCTGCTCACATTACGGCCCATTCTACTCGGTCTGTTGGACCTTCTTGGGCGGCCCGCCGTGGTGCGACCCTTGAACAATTGTGCAAGGCGGCTACGTGGTCCTCTGTGAACACGTTCATAAGGTTCTATGCCTTCGATACTGCCGCTTCCCAGGATGCTTCCTTTGGACGCAGGGTTCTTGTGTCCGCTACAGTGCATCCCCTCCCATAAGGAACTGCTTTAGGACATCCCCTATGTCTTTCCTTGTGGAGCCCAGTGTACCCCGCAGCAGAAAACGAGTTTTATGGTAAGAACTTACCTTTGTTAAAACTCTTTCTGCGAGGTACACTGGGCTCCACAAGGCGCCCACCCTGACGCACTTCGCTTCTTTGGGTTGGTATGGCATTAGCCGCTAACACTTCTGTCATGAGTGTGGTGTATGTGGCTACTAACCATTGTCATCTTTTCCTGCTACTGCATTGGGCTGGTTAACTAAAAACTGAGCTCCTGTGCAGGGAGGCGGAGTTATAGAGGAGGCGGCACTATCCATTCTGGTGAACAGTCAAAGCTTTTGAGCCTGTTGGTGCCTCGGATCAAGATCCTACTCTACACCCCTATGTCTTTCCTTGTAGAGCCCAGTGTACCTCGCAGAAAGAGTTTTAACAAAAGTAAGTTCTTACCATAAAACTCGTTATTCTTTGGTGCAGTGAAAGAAGTATGGACCCAAAATCTTTCGGAGTATCCAGGGTCTTAGATTTCCTTCAGGCAGGAATGGATAAGGATTTGAAGGTGGATTCCTTGAGAGTGCAAGTATCAGCATTTACTGTATGGTTTCAAAAGAAAATTGCCAATTTACAGGATGTGCGTACTTTTTTTCAGGGAATGCTATGCATTCAACCACCTTTTGTTCCTCCTGCAGTGCCTTGGGACTTAAGTCTAGTCCTCAAAGCCCTTCAAGTTGCTCTGTTTGAACCACTTAATAATGTGGATCTTAAATGGTTGACAGCTAAAGTTCTCTTTCTACTGACTTTGGCATCAGCTAGAAGAGTGTCAGATTTAGGAGCGCTGTCATGTAAATCTCCTTTTCTGATTTTTTTTATCAATATAAAGGAGTTTTCAGAACTAGGTCTGGTTATCTTGCTAAGGTGGTATCTAAATTTCACCTTAACGAAGAAATTGTAGTACCTGCTTTTCAGGTATCGGGACTTTCTGCAGGAGAAGCGTCGCTGGACGTAGTCCGGGCATTAAGGATCTACGTGGATCGTACCAGTGCCATCAGAAAGACAGATTCTCTCTTCATTCTCTACAGATTTCACAAGAGGGGATGGCCTGCTACTAAACAGACGCTAGCAAGATGGCTTCGAATGATGATCTCAGAAGCATATTCTCAAGCTGATCTCCCTGTTCCGGCTAATGTCTCTGCTCCCTCTACACTTAAGGTAGGTCCTTCATGGGCAGCACAACATGGTGCTTCAGCAGAACAGTTATGCAAGGCAGCCATATGGTCTTCCATTAACACATTCATTAGACATTATGCCTTGGATACTTTTGCCTCTCATGACGCTGAATTTGGGCGTAAGGTTTTCCTGTCCAATCAGGAGCGTCCCCACAACTAAAAATTGCTTTGGGAAATCCCTTTGTTATCCTGTGTATAACCTGTGGACCCTGCCGGAGAAATATACGTTATGGTAAGAACTTACCGTTGATAATGGTATTTCTCCTATGTCCACAGGGATCCCACCCTGACGCACCTGATTTGAGGATCTTTATACTCACTAAACTCTTCCCTCTTGCATGGAAGGGTGTGCATGCGTGCTCTTCTCGCCTGAATAGGGTTCTACATAATGCTCCTGCCTAAATGCTTTGGAATCCAACTGATTTGCCTGAG
Organism: Pseudophryne corroboree; assembly: GCF_028390025.1. Lineage (NCBI taxonomy): Eukaryota > Metazoa > Chordata > Amphibia > Anura > Myobatrachidae > Pseudophryne > Pseudophryne corroboree. The sequence continues at coordinate 362,107,732 of NC_086448.1, forward strand.
CCAGTGGGCGGGGATATATGGACGGGCCCATTGCATCCTGGGAGGACTGACAGCTTGTGATCGTTTGGTGCCAATCCGCTATCGCTCCATCATATCCCATTGCTATCCTGTGGACATAGGAGAAATATCGTTATCAACGGTAAAGGTGCATACACACGGAGAGATTTTGACTAACTTTTCCCTTGAACTGGCAGTAGGAGATTTTGACTAACTTTACCAGAGATTTTGTCTAACTATGCAAGAGATTTTGGCTATGGGAGATTTTGGCTATCTCATTTAAATAAGGGGATGAGTGTCATATATAGGACGATTTTACAGGGTGGCTGGTATTTAAATAGCTAAATGTTAAAAAAATAATTTGCGTGGGGTCCCCCCTCCTATGTAAAACCAGCCTCGGGCTCTTTGAGCCAGTCCTGGTTGTTAAAATACAGAGGAAAAAATGAGTAGGGTTCCCCCATATTTAGACAACCAGCACCTGCGTCCGGTCCTGGTTTAAAAAATACGGGGGACAAAAGACATAGGGGTCCCCCGTATTTTTAAAACCAGCACCGGGCTCCACTAGCCAGGGAGATAATGCCACAGCCGGGGTACACTTTTATATTGGTCCATGCGGCCGTGCCATTACCCCACCAACTAGTCACCCCTGGCCGGGGTACACTGGAGGAGTGAGGACCCCTTAAATCAAGGGGTCCCCCCCTCCAGCCACCCAAGGGCCAGGGGTGAAGCCCGAGGCTGTCCCCCCCATCCGTGGGCGGTGGATGGGAGGCTGATAGCCTTTCAATAGTAATATTGTTCTTTACAGGTGGCCTACAGGTCCCAGCAAGCCTGCCCCAGCATGCTGGCACTTGGAGAACCACAAGTTCCAGCATGCCCAGACATAAAGGGCCCACTGGCACCTGTACTCCACCTGTAAAGAAAATATTGGAAAAAAAACCACGACACGTTCTTTAAAAAATCCTTTATTAAACTGGGTCTTCACCTGGGAGGCGGCGGCCTTTAAGCTCTTTTGCATGGCCGCCGCCTTCCCAGGGCTTCCGGCGTCTTCACCTGGGGGGGCGCCACCTCCCCGGGGCTTCTGGGGTCTTGCTCCGGCGTCTTCACCTGGCGGGCGGCGGCTGCTAAGCTCTTTTGCATAGCCGCCGCCCATCCAGGACTTCCACGGCGTCTTCAGGAGCTCTTCTCCGCTCCTCCTCCGCCGTCGGACTGAAAGCCGCTGCCTCGCGCTGACTTATATAAGTCAGCGGGAGGGGGCGGGGCGATGACGCGGCGAGCCGTGATTGGCTCGCGGCGGCCATCTTGAATTTCAAAAATGACGCTGAGGCGCCATTTTTGAAACTGGTACCGCTCCGCTGCCAAACTCTGCAAGATAAAGGTAAATTTCCGCCGCCCGCACCACCGCCTCAACCCGCACCGCCGCCACCGCCCGCACCACCGCCGCCGGCAACATTGCTATCGCTGGGAAAAATCGCTGGCCTCTAGCGATTTTAACTAACTTTCCCAGCGACATAGCCAAAATTGACTTGCCTGCACTGACTATTTTTCCCAGCGATAGCGACCTGGCGGGGACGCGCATCGCTATCGCTGCCTGTGTACACACGGAGCGATCTGCACTAACTTTCTGAGCGATTTTGACTATATAGTCAAAATCGCTCAGTTATATCGCTCCGTGTGTATGCACCTTAAGTTCTTACCATAATGTATATTTGTACTATAGGTCGCTTTGATCTGCACGGGATCGGACGGCATAGTGTCTGATGAGTACCTAGACTCAGTTTCTCAAACTCCACCATTACACTCCAGATTTTAAGGATATTCAAGATTCAGCATAGGTAACTTAATTAATACCCCAGTTAGTTTAATTTAACCATCTGGTCTCAAGCACGGATATCCTTAAATACTAGACTGTAATGGCAGAGTTTGGAAAAATAAGATTTTACTTACCGATAAATCTATTTCTCGTAGTCCGTAGTGGATGCTGGGACTCCGTAAGGACCATGGGGAATAGCGGCTCCGCAGGAGACAGGGCACAAGAATAAAAGCTTTAGGATCAGGTGGTGTACACTGGCTCCTCCCCCTATGACCCTCCTCCAAGCCTCAGTTAGGATACTGTGCCCGGCCGAGCGTACATAATAAGGAAGGATATTGAATCCCGGTTAAGACTCATACCAGCCACACCAATCACACCGTACAACTTGTGATCTGAACCCAGTTAACAGTATGATAACAACGAAGGAGCCTCTGAAAAGATGGCTCACAACAACAACAATAACCCGATTTAGTTAACAATAACTATGTATAAGTATTGCAGACAATCCGCACTTGGGATGGGCGCCCAGCATCCACTACGGACTACGAGAAATAGATTTATCGGTAAGTAAAATCTTATTTTCTCTGACGTCCTAGTGGATGCTGGGACTCCGTAAGGACCATGGGGATTATACCAAAGCTCCCAAACGGGCGGGAGAGTGCGGATGACTCTGCAGCACCGAATGAGAGAACTCCAGGTCCTCCTCAGCCAGGGTATCAAATTTGTAGAATTTAGCAAACGTGTTTGCCCCTGACCAAGTAGCTGCTCGGCAAAGTTGTAAAGCCGAGACCCCTCGGGCAGCCGCCCAAGATGAACCCACTTTCCTTGTGGAATGGGCTTTTACAGATTTTGGCTGTGGCAGGCCTGCCACAGAATGTGCAAGCTGAATTGTACTACAAATCCAACGAGCAATCGTCTGCTTAGGAGCACCCAGCTTGTTGGGTGCATACAGGATAAACAGCGAGTCAGATTTTCTGACTCCAGCCGTCCTGGAAACATATATTTTCAGGGCCCTGACAACGTCAAGTAACTTGGAGTCCTCCAAGTCCCTAGTAGCCGCAGGCACCACAATAGGTTGGTTCATGTGAAAAGCAGAAACCACCTTAGGGAGAAATTGAGGACGAGTCCTCAATTCTGCCCTGTCAGAATGAAAAATTAAGTAAGGGCTTTTATATGATAAAGCCGCCAATTCTGACACACGCCTGGCTGAAGCCAGGGCTAACAGCATCGTCACCTTCCATGTGAGATATTTTAAGTCCACAGTGGTGAGTGGTTCAAACCAATGTGACTTAAGGAACCTCAAAACAACATTGAGATCCCAAGGTGCCACTGGAGGCACAAAAGGAGGTTGTATATGCAGTACCCCTTTTACAAATGTCTGAACTTCAGGTACTGAAGCCAGTTCTTTCTGGAAGAAAATCGACAGGGCCGAAATTTGAACCTTAATGGACCCTAATTTTAGGCCCATAGACAGTCCTGTTTGCAGGAAATGGAGGAAACGACCCAGTTGAAATTCCTCTGTAGGGGCCTTCTTGGCCTCACACCACGCAACATATTTTCGCCAAATGCGGTGATAATGTTTTGCGGTTACATCCTTCCTGGCTTTGACCAGGGTAGGGATGACTTCATCTGGAATGCCTTTTTCCTTCAGGATCCGGCGTTCAACCGCCATGCCGTCAAACGCAGCCGCGGTAAGTCTTGGAACAGACAAGGCCCCTGCTGGAGCAGGTCCTTTCTTAGAGGTAGAGGCCACGGATCTTCCGTGAGCATCTCTTGAAGTTCCGGGTACCAAGTCCTTCTTGGCCAATCCGGAACCACGAGTATCGTTCTTACTCCTCTCCTTCTTATGATTCTCAGTACTTTTGGTATGAGAGGCAGAGGAGGGAACACATACACTGACTGGTACACCCACGGTGTTACCAGAGCGTCCACCGCTATTGCCTGAGGGTCCCTTGACCTGGCGCAATATCTGTCTAGTTTTTTGTTTAGACGGGACGCCATCATGTCCACCTTTGGTTTTTCCCAATGGTTTACAATCAGGTGGAAGACTTCTGGGTGAAGTCCCCACTCTCCCGGGTGAAGGTCGTGTCTGCTGAGGAAGTCTGCTTCCCAGTTGTCCACTCCCGGAATGAACACTGCTGACAGTGCTATCACATGATTTTCCGCCCAGCGAAGAATCCTTGCAGCTTCTGCCATTGCCCTCCTGCTTCTCGTGCCGCCCTGTCTGTTTACGTGGGCGACTGACGTGATGTTGTCCGATTGGATCAATACCGCCTGACCCTGAAGCAGGGGTTTCGCTTGACTTAGGGCATTGTAAATGGCCCTTAGTTCCAGAATGTTTATATGAAGAGATGTTTCCATGCTTGACCACAAGCCCTGGAAATTTTTTCCCTGTGTGACTGCTCCCCAGCCTCTCAGGCTGGCGTCCGTGGTCACCAGGACCCAATCCTGAATGCCAAATCTGCGGCCCTCTAGTAGATGAGCACACTGCAGCCACCACAGAAGAGACACCCTTGTCCTTGTCGACAGGGTTATCCGCTGATGCATCTGAAGATGCGATCCGGACCATTTGTCCAGTAGATCCCATTGAAACGTTCTTGCATGGAATCTTCCGAATGGAATTGCTTCGTAAGAAGCCACCATTTTTCCCAGGACCCTCGTGCACTGATGCACTGACACCTGGCCTGGTTTTAGGAGGTTCCTGACTAGCTCGGATAACTCCCTGGCCTTCTCCTCCGGGAGAAACACCTTTTTCTGGACTGTGTCCAGATCATTCCTAGGAACAGTAGACGTGTCGTTGGAATCAGCTGCTATTTTGGAATATTTAGGATCCACCCGTGCTGACGTAACACTACCTGAGATAGTGCTACTCCGACTTCTAACTGTTCCCTGGACCTTGCCCTTATCAGGAGATCGTCCAAGTAAGGGATAATTAAGATGCCTTTTCTTCGAAGAAGAATCATCATTTCGGCCATTACCTTGGTAAAGACCCGAGGTGCCGTGGACAACCCAAACGGCAGCGTCTGAAACTGATGACAGTTTTGTACTACAAACCTGAGGTACCCTTGGTGAGACGGGTAGATTGGGACGTGGAGATAAGCATCCTTGATGTCCAGAGACACCATATAGTCCCCTTCTTCCAGGTTTGCTATCACCGCTCTGAGTGATTCCATCTTGAATTTGAACCTCTTTATGTAAGTGTTCAAGGATTTCAGATTTAAAATTGGTCTCACCGAGCCGTCCGGCTTCGGTACCACAAACAGCGTGGAATAATACCCCTTTCCCTGTTGTAGGAGGGGTACCTTGATTATCACCTGCTGGGAATACAGCTTGTGAATGGCTTCCAAAACTGCCTCCCTGTCGGAGGGAGACTTTGGTAGAGCAGACTTCAGGAACCGGCGAGGGGGAAACGCCTCGAATTCCAGTTTGTACCCCTGCGATACCACCTGTAGAATCCAGGGGTCCACTTGCGAGTGAGCCCACTGCGCGTTGAAATTCTTGAGACGGGCCCCCACCATGTCTGAGTCTGCTTGTAAAGCCCCAGCGTCATGCTGAAGACTTGGCAGAAGCAGGGGAAGGCTTCTGCTCCTGGGAAGCGGCTGCATGGTGCAGTCTTTTTCCCCTTCCTCTGCCCCGGGGCAGGAAGGAATGGCCTTTAGCTCGCTTGTACTTATGGGAACGAAAGGACTGAGTTTGAAAAGACGGTGTCTTTTTCTGCTGATGTGAAGTGACCTGGGGTAAAAAGGTGGATTTTCCAGCCGTTGCCGTGGCCACCAGGTCCGATAGACCAGCCCCAAATAACTCCTCCCCTTTATACGGCAATACTTCCATATGTCGTTTGGAATCCGCATCGCCTGACCACTGTCGCGTCCATAACGCTCTTCTGGCAGAAATGGACATAGCACTTACTCTTGATGCCAGGGTGCAAATATCCCTCTGTGCATCACGCATATATAGTAATGCATCCTTCAAATGCTCTATAGTTAACAGTATATTGTCCCTATCCAGGGTATCAATATTTTCAGTCAGGGAATCCGACCACGCGACGCCAGCACTGCACATCCAGGCTGAAGCGATTGCTGGTCGCAGTATAACACCAGTATGTGTGTATATACTTTTAAGAATATTTTCCAGCCTTCTATCTGCTGGTTCTTTGAGGGTGGCCGTATCAGGAGACGGTAACGCTACTTGTTTAGATAAACGTGTGAGCGCCTTATCTACCCTAGGGGGTGTTTCCCAACGCGTCCTAACCTCTGACGGGAAAGGATATAGTGCCAATAATTTTTTAGAAATTAGCAGTTTTTTGTCGGGGGAAACCCACGCTTTATCACACACCTCATTTAACTCATCTGACTCAGGGAAAACTATTGGTAGTTTTTTCACACCCCACATAATACCCTTCTTTGTGGTACTTGTAGTGTCAGAAATGTTCAATGCCTCCTTCATTGCCGTGATCATGTAACGTGTGGCCCTACTGGACATTACGTTTGTCTCCTCACCGTCGACACTAGACTCAGTATCTGTGTCTGGGTCTGTGTCGACCCACTGAGGTAACGGGCGTTTTAGGGCCCCTGACGGTGTCTGAGACGCCTGGACAGGCACTAATTGATTTGCCGGCTGTCTCATGTCATCAACCGTTCTTTGCAAAGTGCTGACATTATCACTTAATTCTTTAAATACGATCATCCAGTCAGGTGTCGACTCCCTAGGAGGTGACATCACTAACCCAGGCAATTGCTCCGCCTCCACATCATTTTCCTCCTCATACATGTCGACACACACGTACCGACACACAGCACACACACCGGGAATGCTCTGATAGAGGACAGGACCCCACAAGCCCTTTGGAGAGACAGAGGGAGAGTCTGCCAGCACACACCAAGCGCTATATATATATACAGGGATAACCTTATATAAGTGTTATTCCCTTATAGCTGCTGTTTATATAATTTCTAGCTGCCAATAGTGCCCCCCCTTCTCTTTTTTACCCTGATTCAGTAGCAAGTCTGCAGGGGAGAGTCAGGGAGCCGTCCTTCCAGCGGAGCTGTGAGGGAAAATGGCGCTTGTGTGCTGAGGAGATAGGCTCCGCCCCTTCACGACGTCCTTATCTCCCGCTCTTTCTGTAAAAATGGCAGGGGTTAAAATACATCCATATAGCCCAAGAGCTATATGTGATGTATTCTTTTGCCAACCTAAGGTATTATCTGTTATATTGCGTCTCAGGGCGCTCCCCCCCAGCGCCCTGCACCCTCAGTGACCGGAGTGTGAAGTGTGCTGAGAGCAATGGCGCACAGCTGCGGTGCTGTGCGCTACCTTAGTCTGAAGACAGGATCGTCTTCTGCCGCCGATTTCACCGGACCTCTTCGCTCTTCTGGCTCTGTAAGGGGGCCGGCGGCGCGGCTCCGGGACCCATCCAGGCTGAACCTGTGATCGTCCCTCTGGAGCTAATGTCCAGTAGCCTAAGAAACACGATCCACTCTGCACGCAGGTGAGTCCGTTTCTTCTCCCCTTAGTCCCACGATGCAGTGAGCCTGTTGCCAGCAGGACTCACTGAAAATAAAAAAACTAAAATACACTTTTATTCTAAGCAGCTCAGGAGAGCCACCTAGCCTGCACCCTTCTCGTTCGGGCACAAAAATCTAACTGAGGCTTGGAGGAGGGTCATAGGGGGAGGAGCCAGTGCACACCACCTGATCCTAAAGCTTTTATTCTTGTGCCCTGTCTCCTGCGGAGCCGCTATTCCCCATGGTCCTTACGGAGTCCCAGCATCCACTAGGACGTCAGAGAAACTGGTTTAATTGAATGTCCATGACTTTTTGGACTGAAACTTTGACTGACCTTGGTCTCGTGTCCCCTACATCTACCAACCTGCACACTATCTATCCTTTGTGCCCTCTAACTGTATGATCATTACGGGTTGTCTTCAGTTTGCCAGCTGTCAGGGTCCCCGGCGCACAGTATAACGGCGCCGGAATCCTGACAGCCGGCATACAGACTCCTTTTCTCCCTCTTGGGGGTCCACGACCCCCCTGGAGGGAGGATAGCGTTGCGCACCACTGTGTCCGCATCGTGGCGAGCCCGCAAGGGGCTTATTTGCGCTCACCCAGCTGTCAGTATGCTGCCGGTCGGGATTCCGGCGCCGGTATGCTGTGCGCCGGGACCTGACAGCCGGCATACCATACTACACCCAATCATTACATGTTCTGTGTGGTTTTACAAGATCCGAGAACATACATACATTGATGCACAACTGTTTTCGCATGATATTAATCCTTTTCCTGTTGAACCCATTTTGGTACTTCATGGGCTGGGCAAATTCAAATATTAACATCATCAGACATTATTGATAAAGTATAACTTATATGAGGGAACTGCATTCTTTTAGAAGACTTTACATTTACAGAAAATAGAATTGCTTATTTCTCTTCACTAAGTAAATAATATGTACCCCAAATTGGCTAAGAAAAGTGCTTTTTAGTAAAGCTGGTAGAGAGTAAATGAGAAGCAAAACCGTTTTATTATTTTATTTTCTAACAATTCTCAAGAAACACTTTGGGTTTCTTTCTGCTGCATTAGTCCACTTTTCCAATCAGCTAGATTATACACAGATTTTCACTTGAAAATAATAATTATCCAATTTTCATTAAGTTTGCATGAAACATGTGTAGGAATAATATGGCAGCCAAAAAAGTTATACCATTTTGAAAAATAGTCCATCAGCCCTATCAAATCAGAGGACCAGTGGTTATTATTGCCAGGATGTGGGAGAGCTGGGCATTGTAACCCACCGTGTTAATAAATATATGTGAAAATCAAGTGCTCTTCCCCATCCTCCATCTATATTAGTGTTTCTGCACACAAACTGATCTTGTCTGATGGTCTCCAGACTACTAAGGAGCCATATCATTTGAGAGGGGTCTTACCACTTTCAAATAAGAGTTTATTGAAGCAAAGCACTTATAGGCACTAAACAGAGACTGTGCTGCCACTGCCCAGAAAGTTACAGTAAGATTATGGCACTACTCCAGGTTTCCCCACCTGCCTCAAACTGGTTCCTCTATACACACCAGTAGTTAGGATGAGGAACACATGAGATAAAGGAGGAAACCTGTGAGATGCTAGAACAAAAGCTGCTATAACCTGCAAGCACACCCATATATGTCACTTTTGTACCATCTGCCCCTATAGACTAAGTTGTGCTGCAGGAATATTATATTTTTAAAAAGTGTTGTGGACTCGTGTTCAGATTCCTGATAAGGGTTTAGATTTCTTATCTGTCATAATAGAATGGTTTTCAGTCTCCATATAGTAGTGCCTTAGTCTAGTCATTTAACATAAAATGTAACCCCCATCCCCCGAGACTCAACACACAAGTTTTCAGCTATTGGTACTGGGCATTGTACAATTTATTTTTGTACAGACTGGGAGAAACATTTCCAAATATGGTCATTAACTGTTGTACAAAAAAAGACGTTTCCAGAAGTCTGTGGAAACCAAGTTACGTTGGTGTTTTGATGCAAGATTTCAGGTCTTAGAAGTCCAAAAAATATTTGGTCCGATAAACTAGAGAGCAAGAGTTTTTATGAGCGTGTGTATTTTCCCCAGATATGGAGCATGAAGACAGAAGCAATAAAAAGGAGACTCATCACAAGCACTGGAACGGGTCCCCTGTAAGAGAAGAAAAACAAATTGTTTCTATAGAACACAAACCATTACTTTGTCAGACAGGTCCATTCCCATAAACATGTGACACTTAATATAGTGTAACTCAGAGTCGGCCAGATTCTTGGACTCTGATCTGCTTTAAAAGCTTTCGTAATCTACCAAGTAGGCACAAAAAGTGTGGCAAGATGTGCCACAGGGGGTGTGGGGACTGTCCCTCTAAAATCTTACACTGGCCTCCACGAGAAACAAAAAAAACCACACACATTCATTGGCCCCAAAAGAAAACACAAAAAATAAGAATTTACTCACCGGTAATTCTATTTCTCGTAGTCCGTAGTGGATGCTGGGACTCCGTAAGGACCATGGGGAATAGCGGCTCCGCAGGAGACTGGGCACAACTATAAAGAAAGCTTTAGGTCTAACTGGTGTGCACTGGCTCCTCCCACCATGACCCTCCTCCAGACTTCAGTTAGGATACTGTGCCCGGAAGAGCTGACACAATAAGGAAGGATTTTGAATCCCGGGTAAGACTCATACCAGCCACACCAATCACACCGTATAACTCGTGATACAATACCCAGTTAACAGTATGATAACAACTGAGCCTCTCAACAGATGGCTCAACAATAACCCTTTAGTTAAACAATAACTATATACAAGTATTGCAGACAATCCGCACTTGGGATGGGCGCCCAGCATCCACTACGGACTACGAGAAATAGAATTACCGGTGAGTAAATTCTTATTTTCTCTGACGTCCTAAGTGGATGCTGGGACTCCGTAAGGACCATGGGGATTATACCAAAGCTCCCAAACAGGCGGGAGAGTGCGGATGACTCTGCAGCACCGAATGGGCAAACTCTAGGTCCTCCTCAGCCAGGGTGTCAAACTTGTAGAATTTAGCAAATGTGTTTGACCCCGACCAAGTAGCTGCTCGGCAAAGTTGTAGAGCCGAGACCCCTCGGGCAGCCGCCCAAGAAGAGCCCACCTTCCTCGTGGAATGGGCTTTTACAGATTTTGGCTGTGGCAGGCCTGCCACAGAATGTGCAAGCTGAATTGTACTACAAATCCAACGAGCAATCGTCTGCTTAGGAGCACCCAGCTTGTTGGGTGCATACAGGATAAACAGCGAGTCAGATTTTCTGACTCCAGCCGTCCTGGAAACATAAATTTTCAGGGCCCTGACTACGTCCAACAACTTGGAAGCCTCCAAGTCTTTAGTAGCCGCAGGCACTACGATAGGTTGGTTCAGATGAAAGGCTGATACCACCTTAGGGAGAAATTGGGGACGAGTCCTCAATTCTGCCCTATCCATATGGAAAATCAGATAAGGGCTTTTACATGACAAAGCCGCCAATTCTGACACACGCCTGGCCGAAGCCAAGGCCAACAACATGACCACTTTCCACGTGAGATATTTCAATTCAACGGTCTTAAGTGGCTCAAACAAATGTGACTTTAGGAAATCCAACACCACGTTGAGATCCCAAGGTGCCACTGGAGGCACAAAAGGGGGCTGAATATGCAGCACTCCCTTAACAAAAAAGTTTGAACTTCAGGTAGTGAAGCCAGTTCTCTCTGGAAGAAAATCGATAGAGCCGAAATCTGGACCTTAATGGAACCCAATTTAAGGCCCATAGTCACCCCTGACTGTAGGAAGTGCAGGAAACGGCCCAGCTGAAATTCTTCCGTTGGGGCCTTCCTGGCCTCACACCATGCAACATATTTTCGCCATATGCGGTGATAATGGTTTGCGGTTACTTCTTTCCTAGCTTTAATCAGCGTAGGAATGACTTCCTCCGGAATGCCCTTTTCCTTCAGGATCCGGTGTTTAACCGCCATGCCGACAAACGCAGCCGCAGTAAGTCTTGGAACAGACAGGGCCCCTGCTGCAGCAGGTCCTGTCTGAGCGGTAGAGGCCATGGGTCCTCTGAGATCATTTCTTGAAGTTCCGGGTACCAAGCTCTTCTTGGCCAATCCGGAACAATGAGTATAGTTCTTACTCCTCTTCTCCTTATTATCCTCAGTACCTTTGGTATGAGAGGAAGAGGAGGGAACACATAAACCGACCGGTACACCCACGGTGTCACTAGAGTGTCCACAGCTATCGCCTGCGGGTCTCTTGACCTGGCGCAATACTTTTCTAGCTTTTTGTTTAGGCGGGACGCCATCATGTCCACCTGTGGCCTTTCCCAGCGGTTTACAATCAGTTGGAAGACTTCTGGATGAAGTCCCCACTCTCCCGGGTGAAGGTCGTGCCTGCTGAGGAAGTCTGCTTCCCAGTTGTCCACTCCCGGAATGAACACTGCTGACAGTGCTAACACACGATTTTCCGCCCATCGGAGAATCCTTGTGGCTTCTGCCATCGCCGTCCTGCTTCTCGTGCTGCCCTGTCGGTTTACATGGGCGACCGCCGTGATGTTGTCTGACTGGATCAGTACCGGCTGGTTTTGAAGCAGGGGTTTTGCCTGACTTAGGGCATTGTAAATGGCCCTTAGTTCCAGAATATTTATGTGCAGGGAAGTCTCCTGACTTGACCATAGTCCTTGGAAGTTTCTTCCCTGTGTGACTGCCCCCCAGCCTCGAAGGCTGGCATCCGTGGTCACCAGGACCCAGTCCTGTACGCTGAATCTGCGGCCCTCTTGAAGATGAGCACTCTGCAGCCACCACAGCAGAGACACCCTTGTCCTTGGAGACAGGGTTATCAGCCGATGCATCTGAAGATGCGATCCGGACCACTTGAAAGGTTCTTGCATGGAACCTGCCGAATGGAATTGCTTCGTAGGAAGCTACCATCTTTCCCAGGATCCGCGTGCAGTGATGCACCGACACCTGTTTTGGTTTTAGGAGGACTCTGACTAGAGATGACAGCTCCTTGGCCTTCTCCTCTGGGAGAAACACTTTTTTCTGTTCTGTGTCCAGAACCACCCCCAGGAACAGTAGACGTGTCGTAGGGCCCAGCTGTGACTTTGGAATATTTAGAATCCAGCCGTGCTGTTGTAGCACCTCCCGAGATAGTGCTACCCCGACCAACAACTGCTCCCTGGACCTCGCCTTTATCAGGAGATCGTCCAAGTACGGGATAAGTAAAACTCCCTTCTTTCGAAGGAGTATCATCATTTCGGCCATTACCTTGGTAAAAACCCTCGGAGCCGTGGATAGACCGAACGGCAACGTCTGGAATTGGTAATGACAATCCTGTACCACAAATCTGAGGTACTCCTGGTGAGGATGGTAAATGGGGACATGCAGGTAAGCATCCTTGATGTCCAGTGATACAATGTAATCCCCCTCGTCCAGGCTTGCAATAACCGCCCTGAGCGATTCCATCTTGAACTTGAATTTTTTTATATATGTGTTCAAGGATTTCAAATTTAAAATGGGTCTCACCGAACCGTCCGGTTTCGGTACCACAAACATTGTGGAATAGTAACCCCGTCCTTGTTGAAGAAGGGGCACCTTTACTATCACCTGTTGTGAATACAGCTTGTGAATTGCCTGTACCACTGCCTCCCTGCCTGAGGGAGTGGTTGGTAAGGCAGATTTTAGGGAAACGGCTGGGGGGAGACGTCTCGAATTCCAGCTTGTACCCCTGAGATACTACTTGAAATATCCAGGGATCCACCCGTGAGCGAGCCCACTGATTGCTGAAATATTTGAGACGGGCCCCCACCGTACCTGGCTCCGCCTGTGGAGCCCCAGCGTCATGCTGTGGACTTAGAGGAAGCGGGGGAGGACTTTTGCTCCTGGGAACTGGCTGTATGCTGCAGTTTTTTCCCTCTGCCTCTGGGCAGAAAGGACGCGCCCTTAACCCGCTTGCCCCTATTGGGCCGAAAGGACTGTACCTGATAATACGGTGCTTTCTTTGGCTGTGAGGGAACATGGGGTAAAAATGTAGACTTCCCAGCAGTTGCTGTGGAAACGAGGTCCGAGAGACCATCCCCGAACAACTCCTCACCCTTATAAGGCAGAACTTCCATGTGCCTTTTAGAATCTGCATCTCCTGTCCACTGCCGAGTCCATAACCCTCTCCTGGCAGAAATGGACATTGCACTAATTTTTTATGCCAGCCGGCAAATATCCCTCTGTGCATCCCTCATATATAAAAGTGCGTCTTTAATATGCTCTACGGTTAGCAATATAGTGTCCCTGTCTAGGGTATCAATATTTTCCGACAGGGAATCTGACCACGCAGCTGCAGCACTGCACATCCATGCTGAAGCAATAGCTGGCCTCAGTATAACACCTGTGTGTGTATATATAGATTTCAGGATAGCCTCCTGCTTTCTATCAGCAGATTCCTTCAGGGCGGCCGTATCCGAAGACGGTAGTGCCACCTTCTTTGACAAGCGTGTGAGCGCTTTATCCACCCTAGGGGATGTTTCCCAACGTGCCCTATCCTCTGGCGGGAAAGGGTACGCCATTAGTAACCTCTTAGAAATTACCAGTTTCTTATCAGGGGAAGCCCACGCTTCTTCACACACTTCATTTAACTCCTCAGAAAGAGGAAAAGCTACTGGTAGTTTTTTCTCTCCAAACATAATACCCTTTTTTGTGGTACCTGGGGTAACATCAGAAATGTGCAACACATTTTTCATTGCCTCAATCATGTAACGTGTGGCCCTACTGGAAGTTACATTAGTCTCATTGTCGTCGTCACTGGAGTCAGTATCCGTGTCGACATCTGTGTCTGCCATCTGAGGTAGCGGGTGTTTTAGAGCCCCCGATGTCTTTCGAGACGCCTGGGCAGGCACAGGCTGAGAAGCCGGCTGTCCCACATTTGATATGTCGTCAAACCTTTTATGCAAGGAGTCGACACTGTCGCGTAATTCCTTCCACAGCACCATCCACTCAGGTGTCGACCCCGTAGGGGGTGACATCACATTTATCGGCATCTGCTCCGCCTCCACATAAGCCTCCTCAAACATGTCGACACAGCCGTACCGACACACCGCATACACACAGGGAATGCTCTGACAGAGGACAGGACCCCACAAAGCCCTTTGGGGAGACAGAGAGAGAGAGTATGCCAGCACACACCAGAGCGCTATATAACACAGGGATCCCACTATAAATGAGTGTTTTCCCTTATGCTGCTTATATATATATATTTTGTATGAAGCCACTGAGCCCGGCTGCTGAGGGAGAGCTCGGGAGTGGAAGCCGCACGGTCAGGGGATCTCTGCGGGAGCTGGCGAGAAACGCTTCCTGAGCACTGCAGACAGGCCGGCCGGCTGACATGACGTCCCGCAGCCATTAATTTGAATAAATTTCCTAGTCTTCCGACTGGTTTTACAACTACTCTGCGTACTGGATTGAATGGGAGACTTCTGGACACATGATCACTAGATGTTTATGCTGATTACACATCTAAATCTGGTACGCCTATTAAGTTGTTTTGGGGGAGATTGTCGTTTACCCTGAAATACTACGCCATGTGGCGATTTCGTCTTCTTTGATTCTTAGATGGTGTTGCCAGCAAGAAATATTCTGACTGACACCTATTTATTTGACGTGGTTTAAAGAAATTATCTGGTACGCATATATAAGTTTTTGGGGGAGATTGCCATTTATCCTGAAATACTACGCCATGTGGCGATCTCGTCTTCTTTGATTCATAGATGGTGTTGCCAGCAAGAAATATTCTGACCGACCTCTATCTATTTGACGTGATTTAAAGAAATTATCTGGTACGCATATGTATTCCGCCACAGTGTCATCCAAACACATATAAAAACTTATTGCACCATAGGCGCTTGTTCTTCTCCTCTTTTTGCTACAGAACCCATGCCATATACCTTTGGTATACTGAGGAACTGAGCTGCCGCCCTGAAGAGTGGAGGGTGCCTATTAAGACTTATTTAAGCTTGTAAGACTGTGTCATTAACCTTTTGAGGCTATTGTATCAGCAATTTTACCTATACGGAAAAGGATTCCACTTTTACGGTCGATCCCTGAAGAAGCGCACTAGTCTATACATTTTCTTCATATATATATATATATATATATATATATATATATATATATATATATATATATATATATATATATATATATATATATATATATTTTGAGCCTAAATTTAGTGCCCCCCCTCTCTTTTTTACCCTTATGTAGCTTGACAACTTCAGGGGAGAGCCAGGGAGCGTCCTTCCAGCGGAGCTGTGAGGGAAAAATGGTGCCATTGTGCTGAGGGAGATGGCCCCGCCCCTTTTCCGGCGGACTTCTCACGCTTTTTCTGGAATTCTGGCAGGGGTATTTTTACACCTATATAGCCTTCCTGACTATATATGGTGTAGATTTGCCAGCCAAGGTGTCTTATATTGCCCTCAGGGCGCCCCCCCCAGCGCCCTGCACCCATCAGTGACCGGAGTGTGAGGTGTGCATGAGGAGCAATGGCGCACAGCTGCAGTGCTGTGCGCTACCTTGTTGAAGACAGAAGTCTTCTGCCGCCGATTTTCCGGAACACTTCTTGCTTCTGGCTCTGTAAGGGGGCCGGCGGCGCGGCTCCGGGAACGAACACCAAGGTCGGGTCCTGCGGTCGATCCCTCTGGAGCTAATGGTGTCCAGTAGCCTAAGAAGCCCAAACTACCACCAGTTAGGTAGGTTCGCTTCTTCTCCCCTTAGTCCCTCGCTGCAGTGAGTCTGTTGCCAGCAGATCTCACTGTAAAATAAAAAACCTAAAATATACTTTCTTTCTTGGAGCTCAGGAGAGCCCCTAGTGTGCATCCAGCTCAGCCGGGCACAAGATTCTAACTGAAGTCTGGAGGAGGGTCATGGTGGGAGGAGCCAGTGCACACCAGTTAGACCTAAAGCTTTCTTTATAGTTGTGCCCAGTCTCCTGTGGAGCCGCTATTCCCCATGGTCCTTACGGAGTCCCAGCATCCACTTAGGACGTCAGAGAAACATATTAAACTGCCACAGCCCCATACAAAGACTGACTTGACCAGTCAGAGAGGATCCCCATGACCCTCCCTGCCCTCAACCTTTGGTAGGGAAAAGACCTCAGGGTAGACTCCAGAGCAGGCTGGCTGCAGACATTCCCACTAGTCTTGATCAGTCCGGGGTCCTGGCATTGGCCACACTTCTCCCCCAAGGGGTATGGCGCCCTTGAGACAGCTGTGTCCACCGATTTCTGGCACAGGTGGAATGGAAACTTTTACATTTGACAGTCTTAGCCAATTGAGGTCAGCCGACAGATAGCTGCGGCTTCAGTTCGGGTCAGCCAGATTCTTATTGGCTGATGCTTGATGTCCACCATGGTCAACCAGTCGAGTATCTGTGGTGGACTGGTTGAACAATGCGTTGGCCTCCCCTGCTGTAACTGTTTGTACAAATAGTTGTTAAAAAGGGATTCTAGAAGTTACCCATACATGGCCTGAACAGCTCAATGCTAAAAGACACATTCTCAATGCCAACACCATTTCCTTATGTATTCCAGCATTCCCAATTAACATGCGACAGTCATCAAATCATCCTTGGAATTTCATTAACTCTGCAATCTGATGTTTTATGCAGGACTACCCAACAATTATCATTCAAAAAGGAGAAAACATCTGCCTAGCACTCCAACACTAGATCTATAATTCTACACCAATTGTCATACAACATTTACAAAATGTGATCTCTGCCAAAGATATAACATACAATTTTTTTCCCCTTAAACCCCACCGTTAGTGTATACTATCAAGACTATAAACAAGACTAGAACAGATGTATATAGGATTCATTACTGGCAAGTGACACTTACACTTTAAGGCCAGGAGAGTCCTCTGTGTAGAACCTCCACATGCCCCCTGTACCAGCAGATGTAGTTCGCCCTGAACTTCTTGCACTACTGCTTGTAGTTTTCCTTTAAGGAGGAAGGGGAAAAAAAAAAAAGGAATGAAAGCAAATATCTAGATACAACCCTAAATTCTGATATATTATATATAGAACTCTATGCAACATTATATTCTGTTTACAACTAGTTTACAGCTTGAGTATTAGAATTGGACCAAATATTGGTATCCGTGCAAAAGCTGTCTCAAAACATAATATATTATCTTAAATAATTGAGACCTGCCCTGTTTCCTCACTTATGAACATAACACAACCTTTATTTTTCTACCAAGTTATCCATAGCACCAAAGGACCATAGTCCCGTGTATGTAATCTAAAAATATATTGGGGTATATTCAATTAGCAGTGATAACGGACTTTTCACGCGAAAAGTCCAGTTTCCGCGCGAAAAACCGGACTTTACCCGCGAAACGCAATTACAGCCTATTCAATTTTCCAGGAAAATTTATCGGTGATAATTTTTTCACTAATTTCACTTCACCTACTCTGAAGCAGGTGAAAAGTTGGGAAAAGTCACTATTTTAAGGTAAAAATGTTTGGATATGGTACAGAACTCCGGGGACACCCCCCTTAATTACTAATTAGGCACGTTGAAGTTTTTAATTATTTTTAATTGGCCAATAATGACATGTCATTTTTGGGGTGAAAAAGTACAAAGTGATGGAAATTGGGGTTCAAGGTATGGGACAGGTATATTGGGGTGCTTTATGAGTGGGACAGGTGTTTTTAGGCTTGCAGATGGGAGTAATCGGTCTGTTTCCACTTTTTTTTTTTTTTAAAGTACCCTAAAATGACCCAAATATATACTTATACCCATTTTCATGTACCCCAAATTTAATGAGCATTTATTTTGCTCAAAAAAAACTTGCTTTCTATCATTTTTTTACATTTTTAAAAAAATGCATATAACAGCCATTTCACACAATTTAAGTCCCCAAAAACTCTCTAATGTGATCTCTAACACACTTCTCTTCTGTTTTCCTATGTTAGTTTAGCATTTTTGGGGGTACAGGCTGATTTCCCCATTTTCACCTGCACTTTTCACTGCAAGAATTTTCACGTGAAACCCGTTTGGAATTAAATAGGTTGAAAAAAGGAGCGTTTCCGCAGCAATTTTCGCCCGATTGCTGCAAAAAAAAATTCGGTGAAAAATTGCCGCAAATTTGCGGATAATTGAATACCCTAGATTGTCTACGTCCTTATCCCTCTGCCCACAATAAAAGTTTAATTTGCTATACCCTGCAAAAAGAGATTATCATTAGACAATAATCAGACTATTGTTCGTGGCTAAAATGTCAGTGTTACAGGAAATAGGATACTACCTTTGTCTCACAGTAGACCCTGCCGCTCTGGGCGCGACAGCTTTACTTGGGGATCGGCTGGAAGCCCCAACATTGGTAGAACTTGCTGCAGGACCAGGCTGAAATACAAATTATGTACAGATTAGATAAGAAAACCTTGCACCAACAAGGACACAAGTATGTGTATAATACATAAATAAAATGCTTACATCACATTATTATGACCACCTGCTACATTAGACATTGGCAGCGCATATCCCATGAAGTACGTGTCGTGCACTGGCTTGGTGGCTATATAAGGTGTGCAACAGGCCGTCCGCACACAGATCACTTGTTGCCGTCATTGGGTAAAAGGATTTATTAGAGTTGCAAAAAGGGATGATTATTGCCTTTCGGGACAAATGTGGCAGTCTGCTGCTGTGGTGACGTTGTATCGAGACCAGACAAATGCACCATTGCGAATGACTAGGAAACTGCGAAGCACCACGTGCCATTTACGTGAGGGATGAACGTCGGCTACAAAGGTGCGTGAGGGCCGACCGACATGCTACAGTGGAGCAGTTCATCATCAAAATGAACCTGTGGGGTACCAGACGTGCGTCTAAAATGACAGTTCAGACCATCTGCCTGCTGTCCGTGCAGCACACAGTAGTTGCTATGGCTATTAGCTGGTGGTCATAATAATGTGGCTTGACACTAAAAATAAATAAATTATATATATATATATATATATATATATATATATATATATATATATATATATATATATAAAATAAGAATTTACTTACCGATAATTCTATTTCTCGGAGTCCGTAGTGGATGCTGGGGTTCCTGAAAGGACCATGGGGAATAGCGGCTCCGCAGGAGACAGGGCACAAAAAGTAAAGCTTTATGATCAGGTGGTGTGCACTGGCTCCTCCCCCTATGACCCTCCTCCAAGCCTCAGTTAGGATACTGTGCCCGGACGAGCGTACACAATAAGGAAGGATTTTGAATCCCGGGTAAGACTCATACCAGCCACACCAATCACACTGTACAACCTGTGATCTGAACCCAGTTAACAGCATGATAACAGAGGAGCCTCTGAAAAGATGGCTCACAACAATAATAACCCGATTTTTGTAACTATGTACAAGTAATGCAGATAATCCGCACTTGGGATGGGCGCCCAGCATCCACTACGGACTCCGAGAAATAGAATTATCGGTAAGTAAATTCTTATTTTCTCTATCGTCCTAGTGGATGCTGGGGTTCCTGAAAGGACCATGGGGATTATACCAAAGCTCCCAAACGGGCGGGAGAGTGCGGATGACTCTGCAGCACCGAATGAGAGAACTCCAGGTCCTCCTTAGCCAGGGTATCAAATTTGTAGGATTTTACAAACGTGTTTGCCCCTGACTAAATAGCCGCTCGGCAAAGTTGTAAAGCCGAGACCCCTCGGGCAGCCGCCCAAGATGAGCCCACCTTCCTTGTGGAATGGGCATTTACATATTTTGGCTGTGGCAGGCCTGCCACAGAATGTGCAAGCTGAATTGTATTACACATCCAACTAGCAATAGTCTGCTTAGAAGCAAGAGCACCCAGTTTGTTGGGTGCATACAGGATAACAGCAAGTCAGTTTTCCTGACTCCAGCCGTCCTGGAACCTATACTTTCAGGGCCCTGACAACATCCAGCAACTTGGAGTCCTCCAAGTCCCTAGTAGGCGCAAGGCACCACAATAAGCTGGTTCAGGTGAAACACTGACACCACCTTAGGGAGAGAACTGGGGACGAGTCCGCAGCTCTGCCCTGTCCGAATGGACAAACAGATATGGGCTTTTTTGAGAAAAAACCCACCAATTTGACACTCGCCTGGCCCAGGCCAGGGCCAAGAGCATGGTCACTTTTCATGTGAGATGCTTCAAATCCACAGATTTGACTGGTTTTAAACCAATGTGATTTGAGGAATCCCAGAACTACGTTGAGATCCCACAGTGCCACTGGAGGCACAAAATGGGGTTGTATATGCAATACTCCCTTGACAAACTTCTGGACTTCAGGAACTGAAGCCAATTCTTTCTGGAAGAAAATCGACAGGGCCGAAATTTGAACCTTAATGGGCCCCAATTTGAGGCCCATAGACACTCCTGTTTGCAGGAAATGCAGGAATCGACCGAGTTGAAATTTCTTCGTGGGGCCTTCCTGGCCTCACACCACGCAACATATTTTCGCCACATGTGGTGATAATGTTGTGCGGTCACCTCCTTCCTGGCTTTGACCAGGGTAGGAATGACCTCTTCCGGAATGCCTTTTTCCCTTAGGATCCGGCGTTCCACCGCCATGCCGTCAAACGCAGCTGCGGTAAGTCTTGGAACAGACATGGTACTTGCTGAAGCAAGTCCCTTCTTAGCGGCAGAGGCCATAAGTCCTCTGTGAGCATCTCTTGAAGTTCCGGGTACCAAGTCCTTCTTGGCCAATCCGGAGCCATGAGTATAGTTCTTACTCCTCTACGTCTTATAATTCTCAGTACCTTAGGTATGAGAAGCAGAGGAGGGAACACATACACCGACTGGTACACCCACGGTGTTACCAGAACGTCCACAGCTATTGCCTGAGGGTCTCTTGACCTGGCGCAATACCTGTCCCGTTTTTTGTTCAGACGGGACGCCATCATGTCCACCTTTGGTATTTCCCAACGGTTCACCATCATGTGGAAAAACTTCCCGATGAAGTTTCCACTCTCCCGGGTGGAGGTCGTGCCTGCTGAGGAAGTCTGCTTCCCAGTTTCCACTCCCGGAATGAAACACTGCTGACAGTGCTATCACATGATTTTCCGCCCAGCGAAAAGTCCTTGCAGTTTTTGCCATTGCCCTCCTGCTTCTTGTGCCGCCCTGTCTGTTTACGTGGGCGACTGCCGTGATGTTTTTCCCACTGGATCAATACCGGCTGACCTTGAAGCAGAGGTCTTGCTAAGCTTAGAGCATTATAAATTTACCCTTAGCTCCAGTATATTTATGTGGAGAAAAGTCTCCAGACTTGATCACACTCCCTGGAAATTTTTTCCTTGTGTGACTGCTCCCCAGCCTCTCGGGCTGGCCTCCGTGGTCACCAGCATCCAATCCTGAATGCCGAATCTGCGGCCCTCTAGAAGATGAGCACTCTGTAACCACCACAGGAGAGACACCCTTGTCCTTGGATATAGGGTTATCCGCTGATGCATCTGAAGATGCGATCCGGACCATTTGTCCAGCAGATCCCACTGAAAAGTTCTTGCGTGAAATCTGCCGAATGGAATTGCTTCGTAGGAAGCCACCATTTTTACCAGGACCCTTGTGCAATGATGCACTGACACTTTTCCTGGTTTTAGGAGGTTCTTGACTAGCTCGGATAACTCCCTGGCTTTCTCATCCGGGAGAAACACCTTTTTCTGGACTGTGTCCAGAATCATCCCTAGAGGCACAGCAGACGTGTCGTCAGGATCAGCTGCGATTTTGGAATATTTAGAATCCATCCGTGCTGTTGTAGCAGTATCCGAGATAGTGCTACTCCGACCTCCAACTGTTCCCTGGACTTTGCCCTTATCAGGAGATCGTCCAAGTAAGGGGTAATTAAGACGCCTTTTCTTCGAAGAAGAATCATCATTTCGGCCATTACCTTGGTAAAGACCCGGGGTGCCGTGGACAATCCAAACGGCAGCGTCTGAAACTGACAGTGACAGTTCTATACCACGAACCTGAGGTACCCTTAGTGAGAAGGGCAAATTTGGGACATGGAGGTAAGCATCCCTGATGTCCCGGGACACTATATAGTCCCCTTCTTCCTGGTTCGTTATCACTGCTCTGAGTGACTCCATCTTGATTTGAACCTTTGTAAGTGTTCAAATTTTTTTAGATTTAGAATAGGTCTCACCTAGCCTTCTGGCTTCAGTACCACAATATAGTGTGGAATAATACCCCTTTCCTTGTTGTAGGAGGGGTAATTTGATTATCACCTGCTGGGAATACAGCTTGTGAATTTTTTCCCATACTGCCTCCTTGTCGGAGGGATACCTTGGTAAAGCAGACTTCAGGAGCCTGCGAGGGGGAAACGTTTCGACATTCCAATCTGTACCCCTGGGATACTACTTCTAGGATCCAGGGGTCCTGTACGGTCCCAGCGTCATGCTGAGAGCTTGGCAGAAGCGGTGGAAGGCTTCTGTTCCTGGGAATGGGCTGCCTGCTGCAGTCTTCTTCCCTTTCCTCTATCCCTGGGCAAATATGACTCTTATAGGGACGAAAGGACTGAGGCTGAAAAGACGGTGTCTTTTTCTGCAGAGATGTGACTTAGGGTAAAAACGGTGGATTTTCCAGCAGTTGCCGTGGCCACCAGGTCCGATGGACCGACCCCAAATAACTCCTCTTCCTTTATACGGCAATACACCTTTGTGCCGTTTTTCTGGCAGATATGGACATCGCACTTACTCTTGATGCCAGAGTGCAAATATCCCTCTGTGCATCTCGCATATATAGAAATGCATCCTTTAAATGCTCTATAGTCAATAAAATACTGTCCCTGTCAAGGGTATCAATATTTTTAGTCAGGGAATCCGACCAAGCCACCCCAGCTCTGCACATCCAGGCTGAGGCGATCGCTGGTCGCAGTATAACACCAGTATGTGTGTATATACTTTTATATGATATTTTCCAGCCTCCTGTCAGCTGGCTCCTTGAGGACGGCCCTATCTATAGACGGTACCGCCACTTGTTTTGATAAGCGTGTGAGCGCCTTATCCACCCTAAGGGGTGTTTCCCAACGCGCCCTAACTTCTGGCGGGAAAGGGTATACCGCCAATAATTTTCTATCGGGGGGAACCCACGCATCATCACACACTTCATTTAATTTATCCGATTCAGGAAAAACTACAGGTAGTTTTTTCACATCCCACATAATACCCTCTTTTGTGGTACTTGTAGTATCAGAAATATGTAACACCTCCTTCATTGCCCTTAACGTGTGGCCCTAATAAGGAATACGTTTGTTTATTCACCGTCGACACTGGATTCAGTGTCCGTGTCTGTGTCGACCGACTAAGGTAAACGGGCGTTTTAAAACCCCTGACGGTGTTTTTGAGACGTCTGGACCGGTACTAATTGTTTGTCGGCCGTCTCATGTCGTCAACCGACCTTGCAGCGTGTTGACATTATCACGTAATTCCCTAAATAAGCCATCCATTCCGGTGTCGACTCCCTAGAGAGTGACATCACCATTACAGGCAATTGCTCCGCCTCCTCACCAACATCGTCCTCATACATGTCGACACACACGTACCGACACACAGCACACACACAGGGAATGCTCTGATAGAGGACAGGACCAACTAGCCCTTTGGAGAGACAGAGGGAGAGTTTGCCAGCACACACCAAAAAACGCTATAATTATATAGGGACAACCTTATATAAGTGTTTTCCCTTATAGCATCTTTTTATATATTTCTAACGCCAAATTAGTGCCCCCCCTCTCTGTTTTAACCCTGTTTCTGTAGTGCAGTGGAGAGCCTGGGAGCCTTCCCTCCAGCCTTTCTGTGAGGGAAAATGGCGCTGTGTGCTGAGGAGATAGGCCCCGCCCCTTTTTCGGCGGGCTCGTCTCCCGCTCTTCAACGGATTCTGGCAGGGGTTAAATATCTCCATATAGCCCCCGGAGGCTATATGTGAGGTATTTTTTGCCAAAAAATAGGTTTACATTGCCTCCCAGGGCGCCCCCCTCCCAGCGCCCTGCACCCTCAGTGACTGCCGTGTGAAGTGTTCTGAGAGCAATGGCGCACAGCTGCAGTGCTGTGCGCTACCTTAAGAAGACTGAGGAGTCTTCTGCCGCCGATTCTGGACCTTCTTCTCTTTTCAGCATCTGCAAGGGGGCCGGCGGCGAGGCTCCGGTGACCATCCAGGCTGTACCTGTGATCGTCCCTCTGGAGCTAATGTCCAGTAGCCAAAGAAGCCAATCCATCCTGCACGCAGGTGAGTTCACTTCTTCTCCCCTAAGTCCCTCGTTGCAGTGATCCTGTTGCCAGCAGGACTCACTGTAAAATAAAAAACCTAAGCTAAACTTTTCTAAGCAGCTCTTTAGGAGAGCCACCTAGATTGCACCCTTCTCGGCCGGGCACAAAAATCTAACTGAGGCTTGGAGGAGGGTCATAGGGGGAGGAGCCAGTGCACACCACCTGATCCTAAAGCTTTACTTTTTGTGTCCTGTCTCCTGCGGAGCCGCTATTCCCCATGGTCCTTTCAGGAACCCCAGCATCCACTAGGACGATAGAGAAATTATATATATATATATATATATATATATATATATATATATATATATATATATATATATATATATATATATATATATATATATATATATCATACATACATACACAGAATATCTATACACACACACACCTCATATTAGCCACATGCCCAACAACGTTCACAAACATGTCATTTGTACCCACCCTCTAGCCCCCTTGTGATATATTCCTGTGTGTGTCCACAGCATTAGGCTGTTGGGACAATAAATGACTAAGGGGTCTATTTACTAAG
Organism: Pseudophryne corroboree; assembly: GCF_028390025.1. Lineage (NCBI taxonomy): Eukaryota > Metazoa > Chordata > Amphibia > Anura > Myobatrachidae > Pseudophryne > Pseudophryne corroboree. The sequence continues at coordinate 362,132,887 of NC_086448.1, forward strand.
CCTTGGATGGAGATAAAATTGCTGGAGATAAATTCCCAGCCAATCAGCTCCTAACTGTCATTTTTCAAACACAGTCTGCGGCATAGCTGTTAAGAGCCGATTGGCTGGTACTTTATCTCCAGCGACTTTATCACCATCCAAGGCTTAGTAAATAGACCCCAAACTCCAGCTGCTTTTTTGGACATCAAGTATCAAAGTGGGAGGGATCTAAACAACCTGCCCATAATGATATGGTTATGTACCAGCAGTAGGGATAGCCACACCGCACACCCTGCACCCATTATTTTTAATACTTATCCTCCAGAGTCCAGCAGCAGAAATCATTGGGACAATGGCACAGTGCCATTCGTCAGGGGTTTCACAGTAGGAAAGTTAATGGGTAAATGGCCACAGCGCTATCTTCCCAGCAATCTGCATGTGTGCTGTAGACTCTGGGACAACGCTAGGGATAGTGCCCAGGAATGCAGCGCTGCCGGCTGGATAGGAGGGGGCCCAGACAGCGCCTGCACACTGGCCTCCTCCTCTCTAGAAACGCCCCTAAGTAGGGAAGTCTGTGCCAGTTATGTACGAGTTTACAGGAAAAAACACACAACCTCACACGTATGTGCAGTTGAGGAAGTGATGCCAGGACAGAAGCTCTCTACCACCATCATGATTTTAGGCTCGATCCTGCCGATACATGTAAATGCATAAAACACGCGCCTGCCCGGATATTCCGAGCACGGGAACTAGACTACTATGGAGCTTGTAACTATATGGGAGCACTGGCACAGCCTGCCCTTTGCAGCACTAGTGCATCCACACAGGGCCGTCTTAACGGCAGTGTAGGCCCCTGGGCACAGCAATGCATTGGGCCCCCTACCCATCCTCCAGCGGTAGGGGTGGGGTGTGCTATCAGCGGCAGCTTTGCTGTCCCGCGGGCGGTAGGGGGTGTTCTATCTTTTGCTCAGCATGTAGGACCTGGAGCAGTAATTTCTGCTAATTACTCCTTTACTGCACAGATGGGGTGGGAGGGAGAACACTAAACTGTAGAAGGGGGCATTGGGCTGAATGAAGGCGCCCTGCTACATGACTTCCGGGGTGGTAGGGGTTGTTTAATATGCAGGGGAGGGGTGGATAGTGGAGTGGGCTTAATATTCATCATTTTCTGGTGGGAGGGCAGCTTGCTTGACTGCAGATATCTCAAGTTCCTGAAAATAGATTTCTTAGCTTTGAATGGGATAAAAAACTAGAGAGTCACACCTTTCAGAAGGTTCTGGGACTTGGGGATCAGAGGTCAGGAGCCAGTGCAATCCTCCAATGAATATATAAAACTGTATACCAGGCGTGTGGAGCTGGAGCAGGGACCAGCTGCTGGAAGGCTGATATCTCTGGTTCTGGCCACAGTAGAGACAAGCTGCCAGTGTCCAGCAAAAGGGGTGAGCCCCAGCTTTTGTATTATACCCTCAGAAAAACTCTATGTCAGACAGAACCTGAGATATCTGGCTGGGAATAGCAATTAACAGGCTCGGATGGGGACCACTGCTTTCACGTTGGATATCTCCGTTTCCCCAAGGCCGATTTTAAAAAATCTGGTACCCCTGTAAAGAGGGGACTCTCAGCTATCAGCCTAGGGCCCTTATACTCCTGGGGCCCTTGGGCAATAGCCCATTGAGCCCATACGAAAAGACGGCCCTGCATCCACAAGTACAATACAATATAGAACACGGGCACGTACACCTACACGTGTAATCCCATCATCACTACCCATGGCTGAGCTGCTTCCCACACCCGTGTACGGCGTAACGGGAAGACAGTGCATAGCGCTTCTCCTAATGCGCTAGGGACGCCGCACTTTGTGCGGCTGCATGAGAGCGGATCTGCAGCAATAACAGCAGCTAGTAGCAGGCATGGAAGAATAAAGCATAAAGCAACCATATGCAGGAAAAACCACTGTTATTACCATTGTAATGAATCAACGTCCAACTGCTCCGATCAGCACAGCAAAAAGAGCACAACGGCGGCGACTCCTCTTCTCACTGTACGAAGTAGTACGTCACAGGAAGTAATACTATCCCCCAATCACAGAGCTACATTCTTTCTCGCCCCACCCTTTCTTCCTAACGCCCATTTAGTAGAGCCAAAGCTGAGACACTACTTTGGTCCCCAATCGCATAGCTATTTTCAGGCTTGGAAGCCATTTTCTTGAAGACAAAGACTAATTAACCTTATCGTAAATGTCTCCAATAAAATGACAGTTTCACTTGAGACACGCAACAAATAAAAACCTGTCAGCAGTCTGGCGAATGAAACGTATCTAGTTGCGGACGCGCTGGCAACTTGGAGCTTAGGACACGTCAGCTGCCTGGTCTGCGAGGCTTTCCTTGCTCGTCGTGCACAGAAACCTCCATCATGCATGTGGGATGAGGCTCAGGCAGTCACCAAGCTACTCTGTGAGTCTAGCAACATAGTAAACTGAAAGTCTAACAGATGTGGTGGCCAGCTAGTAGCACTGTGACTGTTGGGGAGATGTATTAAACCTTGTAAAAAGATAAAGCAGAGAAGTTGACCACAGCAACCAGTCACCACCTGGCATTTTTAAGAAGCTGCTGCATACATGATATATAGCAGCTGATTGGTTGCAATGGGCAACTTCACTGTTAGATACATCTCCCCCCTATGACTTGTAATGCTTATGTGTCATGTGCTTTATGGGCTGGGTGTTGCAGGAGGCATAAGGAAAGGGTAGATGCTAGAATCAAGTGGGCTAAGGGACCTTTTCCGCCTGGGGGAGGAGCCACGACACAAGGGGGAGGAGCTAGGCCAGCGGGATAGTTCCTCTACTATCCACGCCACCAACTATTACCTTTAGTAATTGAAGGGAATTAACCCTTTTTGTGCCCCCTCGATGTAATCATCTCTTTGGTACCAGTGAAAGCAGCTCTTAGCCCCATACATAAAACACACAGTTGAGGGTTAAGAGTCACTCTGCTTTATTATATGGTTAACAAAGGTTTATAAAGACAACGTACATGGGTGTATACAATATGTGCAAGCATATGATTGGATAAATAGAAGTAGCATTCGACATTACATGCAGGATATTTAGTAACACACAGAAGTAACAGTTTTGATCTGGTATGTAATTGTCCTTGAAGATAAGACACACACAAGCCTTATATTATATGAACAGACAAGGGCATCTTGTAGAGAGTGCGTACGTGTTTATTCAAGCACATAACAATTCATATAGCATGTTTAACCCTTCAATCCCCTCTTAGAATCATATATTTAAATAACATGATTCTGTACATGGAGCTTTTTATTTCTATATTCAGTTAGGTATTGCTTATAGGCTGCAGGGGAGTTAGGAGGGATTGTAAGGACGGCTTCATACATAAGCGAGTTTTCAATACCTTTTGTGGCGAGTTTTCTGCAGCAGGGTATAATACAAAAGAAAACAACACAAAAAATTACTATCACAATCAATATATAGATTCCTAGTTGAACAAGACCCTGTTTCCAATTTTCAAACCAACCAAAGTATTGGCTCCATGAGTTATCAATACCTGAATTCTTTTTTAGCTCTATGGATAAATCATCTAGTTTTTTTATGGCTAGGGTAACTTTACCATTTGGCCCTGTGTTGTCAGGGATAAAGGTACAACATCCTTCTACCTGTTTTATGTAGACACAAACTCCACCCTTTTCAGCCAGTATCATGTCTAAGGCCATACGGTTTTGGAATGTCATTTGAGAGGTGGCTTCTAATTGTTCAGCTATACCTTTGAGTGCAACTTTGGTATCATTAATGAATCTCTGTTGGTTATAGTAGATATAATTGATCCATGCAACATTTTTATTGGCAGTTATTATAGGAATTAAGGATTCAAATCCTGCAGCTACTTCATCTCTAGCTTTGAATTCGTCTGGCACCCCTCTTGGGACCCCAATTGTGTCAATATAAACATGTGGATCGAAGCTACCTATTGGAGTTTCCCTTTTTCTTCTATGTGTGGGAGCAGTGTTTGAGGTAGGGGAACCTTCATTAGTTGGGAGTATGTGTAATGGCATAATTATTTTGGCTAAGGCACATTGACCTTTCCATGGGATATTTAATCTAGTTCTGAGTTTTAAATCTCCACAGATATAATAAATGTCCCCTAGGGACTTGGTTTGATTAACTAGGATGGTGTTACGTGTTTCTGAGCAGTATCCAGGAGGAAAATTTTTAAAATCCTTGCCAGAGTGGCTAGTGGAGTTGTAGCAGGTGTAGTTACCTGGGTATATGGTTATTGTGTTACCAAGGTTGGGGTTTTTTGAGAGTATGGGGTATTCCTTTTTCCACATTTCACATTGGCTGTCATTGGTTTTGGTGCCGTTGTAAAGGCTGAAAAAACAACTTTCTTGTTCTAGGGGTATATTAAGGGGCACGGTGCCTAGGTGAGGCCTAGATCTGCCACAAACATAGCAGTTATTTTTATTATGTTTATTGGCGCTATATTTCATCCATTCTAACCAGAAATTGATGTCAGAGAAACCAGTTTCAATAGCTAGGGTGTCTTCAAGGGTGGGATTGTTAATGGCTATCATATCCTTGAAGGTAGCTATATGAGGCCTTAGGGGTTTGCCTTGGGGGATAGCCTTAGACTGATACGCTGGATTTTTAAACATGTCCCATAAATGAAAGCTTTGCCTTTCGCTATAGTACCCTGTTCCCCACCATATTCCAACTACATAGGTACCATTATCTGCTCTGCTGGGGCGTTCTATGTTTAATCTGAACCTATATGCACTTAGGCCCTCGTCCATCTTAAAGATAGACATTCTAGAGAGTAGAGGTATTCCATCAGGTTGGCTCCATCTATTTAAAGCGTCTGATGGTCTGTACCCCCAGTCAATTCCTGTGTTCCACCCCACAGATTCCCAGGAATCACAGTTGTATCCCCACCATGAATCAGTAACACAAATATAAACTGTCTCAGATATTCCTGATTTTCTTTTTTTGTGTATAGAGTGTTTTGCTTCAGCAAGCTTGGAGAACATAAAGTAATCTAAGACATAGGTGGCTACGTGTGTGTTGGAGGAGTTATACCATAAGGTGGTCACCCCTTCCTTTTGTGAGATGTCAACCTCAGTTCTACAGGGAAATGTTAGGACTGTGATGAGGGTTAGGATAACACATGCCCAGCGGGGTCCGTGGTTCACAATCATCTTCTCCATGTGTGAGGTCATCTTGGTTGGAGGTCAGGGCTGTCTGCCCCCGTTAGTACCTCTCCTCGTTGGAGGTCAGGGCTGTCTGCCCCCGTTAGTACCTCTCCTGGACTTGCTTCGCGGTTTGGGCTGGGTATCTTCTTTACTCGGGATGCATGTATCCACGTGGGCCCCTCTTCAGTGAGGACAGCCGTCCTGGTCACTGCCACGACTTCCGTCTCTGGACCATAGGTGAAATCTCCTGGACCTTTATTCCTCGGGAGCACTTTCACAACGACTTTGTCTCCGACCTGAAAAGGATGTGTCGGTTCCTGTGGATTAAAAGGATTTTTACAAACAATTTTGTGTTCAATTTCATCTAGTTTTGTTATGAGGGACCTGACGTATTCTTCCCTTATGAGCTCTAAGTCTCCTTCCTGTACTACTAATGGTTTCTTAGCCCAGGGTGTAGGGAAGGGCCTACCCATAAGTATTTCAAAGGGTGAGTAACCTAGGGTCTTTTGTGGGGTCATTCTGATTTCTGCTAAGATAATGGGAAGGACCTGTTTCCATTTGTGGAAGGTACCTCCTGTGGCCTTCCTAAGTTTGTCTTTGAGGGTCCTATTCATCCTCTCTACGACCCCTGAACTCTGCGGGTGATATGGAATATGGAATTTCCATTCAATTTGTAAGGCCTTCACCAGGGCCTGTGTGATTTTTGCTGTAAAGGCTGCGCCTTTATCACTGTTTATCTGTAGTGGGCATCCCCATCTAGGGATGATTTCTTGGGTTAAAATCCTTGCTACAGTCTTAGCATCTTCTGATTTTGTTGGAAATGCTTCTGGCCACCGTGAAAACATATCAACTATGACCAAAGCATATTCCTGTTTGCCTTTACCTGGTATGTGTGTGAAATCAATTTGCAAATGCGTAAAGGGTGTAGTAGGGTATTCAAGATGCTGATGTTTTGCTTTATCAGGATTATTGGGTTGTTACGTAGACAGGTAACACATCTACTGACGTAATGATCTACCAGTGTTTTAACATCAGTGATATAAAAGTCTTTGCTTAAAAGTAAGGCTGTGGTGTTCTTGCTATGATGTCCTACCCCATGGTAATGAGCAATGAACAAAGGGGCACTTGTTTGGGGTATACAAGGTTTCCCCTCTTTGCAGATTAATCCTGATTTGGGATTTTTCTGCAATACAGGATATATCCAGTCATCCAAATCCTTGTTGGAGGCTGTGGCCTGTAGCTCCGTGATAAGATATTGATCATTAATGGCAGGGGGGGTCATGACAGTCATATGGGACTGGGCAATGGGTTGTAGAGCTGCTTCTTTGGCAGTTTTGTCAGCAAGGGCATTGCCTTTGGATATGTCGTCCTTGCCACCAGTATGGGCCCTGCAGTGCAAAATTGCAATATCAGAGGGCAGTGTGATGGCATGGAGGAGGTTTGTGATAAGCTGTGCATGGGAAATGCCTTTTCCATCGGCTCCTACAAAGCCTCTTCTTGCCCAAATAACTCCATGGTCGTGGACAACGCCATGGGCATATTTGGAGTCTGTGTAAATTGTAACGGGTTTGTTTTGGTACATTTGGCAGGCTCTGGTAAGGGCTATGAGCTCTGCAGCCTGTGCAGACTGGTAAGGTATGGGCTTTGCTTCAAGAATGTCATTGGGCAGGCGCACAACGGCATAACCTGCTTGGTATGTGGAGTCATTTGGTCTGCTACAGGAGCCATCAACAAAGACATTGTCTGAACCGGGTATTGGCACAGGGGACATGTCTAATCTCGGGGAGGTCTCTGATTCTATTGATGCTGAGCAGTCATGGTCGTCAGGTATGTCATCTTGGGGACCCTTTTGTCCTAGGAGTGCATTAAGAATGGGTGCTGGGCCTGATGACGTGTTTGCATATTTGATGATGAGGGATGGGCTGCTTTGCAATAGGACTTCATACCCACTAAGGCGTTGGGCCGACATATGCTGTGTATGCAAGCCGTTAAGTATTGCTACGACATCATGTGTTGTGTGTAGAATTGTTGTGTGACCTAAGGTGAGTGTAGTTGCCATCTCAGCCACCATTGCACAAGCTGCCAGTGCTCTGAGGCAGGCAGGCATACCTTGGACCGACACAGGAATGCCACAGGGCGCAGTTTGCCTCCATGTGAGTTAGTACCCCCGCCATGGTTTTACAGTTGTCCCTTGCATATAAATGAAACGGCAGTACAGTTTGGGAGGCTCTGTGCCGGACTTTTTACCAACATACATTTTAGACTTTCATATGCAGTTAACATTTCTTGTGACCATTGAATCTGTTTAGGTTTGTTATTGAGAGTGGCTTGTCTCAAGATATTGTCATAGTAGGAACAATCAGATATCCACTGTCTGCAGTAATTAATCATGCCCAGAAAGGATAGCATTTCCTTCTGAGTAGTTGGGGTGACCAGGCCCAATACAGACTGAATGCGTTGTGGACTGATTTTCCTTTCTCCCTCTGAGTACAAAACCCAAATAATCGACATGCTTTTTACACCATTGCATTTTAGTTTTTAGACACCTTGTGTCCACATTCACAGAGCCAGTTTAACAGTTTGACTACAGAGAAGCAGATCATCTGCATACTGTAGCAGGACAGAACCATAGGGGGGGTGCCAGGGAGCCAATGTGGCTTGGAGTACAATGCTATACACAACAGGTGAATAAACATACCTGTGGTAATCTGCACCATGTTAACTGCTTGCCCTCAAAAGAAAAAGCAAAAAGTAACTGTGTTTGGGGGTCCACTGGTATGCTGAAAAATGCATTTTTTTAAATTAATCACTGAAAAAAATGCAGCATCTACAGGGATGGCTGAGAGGAGTGAGTTTACATCAGGTACAATTGGTGCAATGGGAACAATTAGCTGATTAATTGCTCTAAGATCTTGCATAAACCTTATAGTCCCATCTACTTTTGCTACAGGGTTAACTGGTGTGCAGTATGGGGATACTACATGTCTAAGAATGCCTTGCTCTAAAAATTGCTGTACCATAGGTCTAAGACCTTCTATTTTTTCTTTTAGACAATGGATATTGTTTCTGGTAAAGGGGTGTACATCAGGTTTCAGTGTGGCCTTGTAGGGGGTACAAGATATTAGGCCAGTGTCATAGGGCCCCTCTGGAACCTATTGTCTTGGGTGGGCGGAAAGACCTATTTGGCTTTCCCGGGGGGTTCTGGTAGTTATGTGAGGGTATAGTACTGACAGATTTCCTCATTTCAAAACAACCTGCTGCTTCTTTCTCATATAAATGTTCTTCAGAATCTTTAAATTATCAGAGGTCCAACTGGAAACACTCTGTTTTACAGTTAATGACACTGTTGGCAACAAGTTGTTTCTAAATGTAGAAATGAGTAAGTTGTCGGTATTAACTAGGGTGAGACCTGCCTCCTCTGACCAACACTTTTAAATCAATTCCAGAATTCAGTCACATTCTCACTAGGTTTCTGTTTGCAAGCTACTGCTGCTGCTGGGAGAGACGAGCAGCACATTCCTTGCAGGTCTCCCCCGGGAGGGGAGGGGAGGGGGGTATTCAATCTCTTTACTCTGATCTGATCCCATATTACCAATAAGTAACTAACGTGTCTAAACTGAATTAATAACAATCTTTATCATAAAAAAACATAGATTGTTCCAAACACAGTGTCATATAGTGCGTGTACACTTACCACCCACGCAATATATTTCTAAAAGAATTCACAAATAACAGGGAAGGGGAGCAATAGTCTATGTATGCATTCAGCTGATCTGATCATAAATCATTGGTAACATGTGGGATTACACATTCCCTACACAAACTACCAGAGACAGAACAGAGAAGATAAGGAATAACAGCACAACTTGTGATACCAAATGTACGTACACTTACCACCCGTACAATTAATATCTCTGCAATCGTGGACAATGTTATTTGTTACAAATCAACTTTCAAATGTACTTAAAATCACTGTAAACAACAATGTCCTCTGAGACTCAGCGCCCGTGCACTTACCACCCGTTCACTGAGTGTCCTTAATAGAAAAAATTACAATATGAGTACTTATAAGACAAACATACAAACATTTAGGTGATCAAATCGAGGAGGCGTTGTTATTTGGATTTCTGGTCCATCTATGGTATCCCGGATACCTGTGCCTTTTAAAGATTTCGTGGACCCCTGGTCCTCTTTATTGGTATCCCTGATACCTTTGCCTTTAAAGATTGGTATCCCTGATACCTTTATGTGGCGCCCGGCGCCTTTAAGAAAACAAGTTTCTTTTCTGCCAAGTCCCGGACTTGGATTGTATTTTTGGTCACGTGTTCCCGGAACACGGAATGAGTTCAAATCTAGTAGTAATCGCAATCCCTGAACGGAAAAGACAGACAATAAAATTCTCTATCTTACCGGGCAGGGGACGATCGCCTAGATCCCGGACCTAGCCCCCAGCTGAAGGGAATTAACCCTTTTTGTGCCCCCTCGATGTAATCATCTCTTTGGTACCAGTGAAAGCAGCTCTTAGCCCCATACATAAAACACACAGTTGAGGGTTAAGAGTCACTCTGCTTTATTATATGGTTAACAAAGGTTTATAAAGACAACGTACATGGGTGTATACAATATGTGCAAGCATATGATTGGATAAATAGAAGTAGCATACGACATTACATGCAGGATATTTAGTAACACACAGAAGTAACAGTTTTGATCTGGTATGTAATTGTCCTTGAAGATAAGACACACACAAGCCTTATATTATATGAACAGACAAGGGCATCTTGTAGAGAGTGCGTACGTGTTTATTCAAGCACATAACAATTCATATAGCATGTTTAACCCTTCAGTAATCAGCCCGAAGCGTGGCGAGCGAAGCAAGCCCGCGAGGGTACTTTTCGGGTACCCTGTTCGCCCGTAGCTCCTCCCCCTGGTGACGTGTCTCCTCCCCTAGGTACGTCAGAAGGTCCCTTCTCCCACTCCGATATAGAATCAACCATAAGGAAAGACGTATTAAGCCTTCGAGAGAGAGAGAGAGTACCGACACCTGTAATTTTTTAAACCGCCTGTAACATGACAGGAGCTGATTGGCTGGCACTTTCTCTCTACTTTTTCACTGTTTAAGGCATAGTACATATGTACCATAGTGAGGGGCTATACATTCAGAATGGTGACATTGTGAATGTTTACACCTGATTTTAGCCAATGCTAGGGCTAGTAAGAACTGTATGTTCTTCATGGTGAATATTGACTTTCAGGCCATGCTGACGTTTTGAACGTTGAATAAACACTCTCTCGGGGAGTCCGTATTCACGAATACATATTTCCTGTAGCCAGAGGCGTAACTAGGGGTTTTGGAGCCCAGGGCAAGATCAATAATGCCCCCCCCCAAAACAAAATAAAATTGAATAATAATAACAATAATACAAAAGGAAAGTATGTGCGCACGCCACTGGCGCACACTGAAAAAAAAATGGGCAGAAGGGGGCTTGGACACTGAAAATGGGATGTGCCAACATAACACGCCAGCTGTTTCAGGTCATCCTGGGAGCATTCTTTTCAATTCCACATGCACCTTACCATCATCATCTCAGGGTGTGTATGTATAGATGTAGGTGCAGTGGTCGAAGTGTAATTTTCGAAGGGGGTTATGAAAAAGGGAAGGTTGCAATTCGGCGCGCGCTCTGGAAAAGGGGGCGTGGCCTTCAGTGTAGTAGGACCCTTTATACTATCTAGTACTGGTGCCCCTTTCACATTATAACACACGGTAGGAGCCGAAATTCACATTATAGAGTGAGGGGATCCTACCCCCTTAATTAAAAAGGCATGTGGGCACTGTGGTTAGGGGAGCCTACCCCCTTAATTGACTAATTGCAGAGTTTAGCAGCGGAAGGGTTGCAGCGATTTCTCACCCCAAGCTGCGGCGCTTCTGCCACCTCCGACACTCCATATCTTCGGAGCCACCCGGGATGAAGAGCACCGCATCGGGGATGTACCCTTTTCAGTGTGGTCTGCTGCGCTCCGAAGGGGGATCTTCTCTCCTGCTCAGGATCCCAATCTGCGCCGTCCTCCCCGCTGTTCCGTGCCGTCTCCTTTAAGCCAGCCGGGGTCTTCTGCCGGTGCTCCCATCGCTGGTCAGTCTCCTCCCTTGCTGCAGGGTCCCAGTCCATTGAAGGTTGGATGTCCTTCCCCGGTCCTGCGGCTTGCTGGACTCCTCTTCTGCGGCGCCTTCTCTACTCAGCGCGGGCGGCTCTGGTCGCTCCGGTGACAGGTGCAGGCGTGAGTCCTCCAGGGCCTCCGGCCTCCTTCCTATGTGCTGCTGCTGTGTGCTAATTAAAAAATAATAATATATACTTCCGGGTCTGTGGAGAAGTGCCACCACTTCGACATATATATATATATATATATACACTGCTCAAAAAAATAAAGGGAACACTAAAATAACACATCCTAGATCTGAATGAATTAAATATTCTTATTAAATACTTTGTTCTTTACATAGTTGAATGTGCTGACAGCAAAATCACACAAAAATTATCAATGGAAATCAAATTTATTAACCCATGGAGGTCTGGATTTGGAGTCACGCTCAAAATTAAAGTGGAAAAACACACTACAGGCTGATCCAACTTTGATGTAATGTCCTTAAAACAAGTCAAAATGAGGCTCAGTAGTGTGTGTGGCCTCCACGTGCCTGTATGACCTCCCTACAACGCCAGACCTGGACTAAAGCATCCGCCAACTCCTGGACAGTCTGTGGTGCATGGAGCGAGACATGATGTCCCAGATGTGCTCAATTGGATACAGGTCTGGGGAACGGGCGGGCCAGTCCATAGCATCAATGCCTTCGTCTTGCAGGAACTGCTGACACACTCCAGCCACATGAGGTCTAGCATTGTCTTGCATTAGGAGGAACCCAGGACCAACCGCACCAGCATATGGTCTCACAAGGGGTCTGAGGATCTCATCTCGGTACCTAATGGCAGTCAGGCTACCTCTGGCGAGCACATGGAGGGCTATGCGGCCCCCCAAAGAAATGCCACCCCACACCATTACTGACCCACTGCCAAACCGGTCATGCTGGAGGATGTTGCAGGCAGCAGAACGTTCTCCTTGGCGTCTCCGGACTCTGTCACGTCTGTCACGTGCTCAGTGAGAACCTGCTTTCATCTGTGAAGAGCACAGGGCGCCAGTGGCGAATTTGCCAATCTTGGTGTTCTCTGGCAAATGCCAAACGTCCTGCATGGTGTTGGGCTGTAAGCACAACCCCCACCTGTGGACGTCGGGCCCTCATACCACCCTCATGGAGTCTGTTTCTGATCGTTTGAGTACACACTTGCACATTTGTGGCTTGCTGGAGGTCATTTTGCAGGGCTCTGACAGTGCTCCTCCTTGCACAAAGGCGGAGGTAGCGGTCCTGCTGCTGGGTTGGTGCCCTCCTTCGGCCTCCTCCACGTCTCCTTATGTACTGGCCTGTCTCCTGGTAGCGCCTCCATGCTCTGGACACTACGCTGACAGACACAGCAAACCTTCTTGCCACAGCTCGCATTGATGTGCCATCCTGGATGAGCTGCACTACCTGAGCCACTTGTGTGGGTTGTAGACTCTGTCTCATGCTACCACTAGAGTGAAAGCACCGCCAGCTTTCAAAAATGACCAAAACATCAGCCAGAAAGCATAGGAGCTGAGAAGTGGTCTGTGGTCACCACCTGCAGAACAACTCCTTTATTGGGGGTGTCTTGCTGATTGCCTATAATTTCCACCTGTTGTCTATTCCATTTGCACAACAGCATGTGAAATTGATTGTTAATCAGTGTTGCTTCCTAAGTGGACAGTTTGATTTCACAGAAGTGTGATTGACTTGGAGCTATATTGTGCTGTTTAAGTGTTCCCTTTATATTTTTGAGCAGTGTATATATCTCTATATCGAAGTGGTGGCACTTCTACACACACACACACACACACACACACACACACACACACACACACACACACACACACACACACAACACACACATAAAACACACACACATAGCCATAGAACACATACACTTACTTATACACACACATAGAACACATATACAAACACAGGAAATACACAATTATACACAAGCACACTGAACACATATACACACAGATAGAAAATATACTTACACTGTCAGTGTCACCACCACTATGTCCTCCTCCAGCAGTCCTAGGGGCTCCAGTCCTGTACAGTCAGCGGCAGCGCAGGGCAGGATGGAAGGACGTGTGGTTTTACGTGCTGACGTCACACCACGAGGAAATGACGGCAGGTGGGCTGGGCTGTGCGGCCAGCCACCCACAACGCAGCAGGAGGGGGTGACCCGGGCAGCGATCCGATCATCACTATCAGTGTACGACAGCAGCACACAGACAGCGATGATCGGATTGCATGGGGGCGTGGGGGGTGCTGGACCATTGAGCAATAGTAGCGGCTGCGAGTGGGCATGATGCCCTGGCCGCCGGAGGCGCCCCCCTCTGCTGGGCCTGCTCGACCCCCCTTAGTTACACTTCTGGTCGTCTCTCAGCACACCATCACCTAGCCCCTGTGTCGTCACTCGGCACGCCATCACCTCCCCCTGCGTCATCACTCAGCACACCATCACCTCCCCCTGCGTCATCACTCAGCACACCATCACCTCCCGCTGCATCGTCATGCAGCACACCATCACCTCCCCCTGCGTCGTCATTCAGCACACCATCACCTCCCCCTGCGTCGTCATTCAGCACATGCCATCGCACTCTGTGTGTCCCATGCGCTGGGAGCCCATGCTGCTGCTGTCAGGGAGACTGCACCGCACCCAAGCGTTCTGTGTATTAAACAAGCTCCCCTGCGATGTTGAATGGAGATACTCAAACTGGGGGCATGGGGACACACTGCTGGCCGGGAGGGGGCATGGGGACACACACTGCTGGCCGGGAGGGGGCATGGACACACACACACACACACACACACTGCTGATGGAGGGTAGGGGGCATGGAGACACTCTGGTGTGGGGAGGGGGACATGACGACACACTGCTGATGGGGGGGCATGGAGACACACACTGCTGATGGGGGGGCATGGAGACACACACACTGCTGATGGGGGGAGGGGGACATGGAGACACACACTGCTGATGAAGAGGGGCATGGAGACACTCAGGGACACACACACACAGACAGAGGTGCGCTCACCTTTGATAACTTGTAGCCTCCAGCAGCTCCTCCCTCCTCTTCCACGCTGCCAGCCAGGGCCCAGGAGAAAAGCAGCAGAGCTGCAGAAGATCCAGATGTAGCCCCGCCCCCTAATTGGGTCAGATGAGCATGTACTGGGCTCCACCAATCTGGGCTCAGCAGATGCTTGTCTGACCCCCACCGTCAGCAGGTTACTCTCTGCTGCTGCTCCTGCTCCTCCTCACACACAGCAGCTGCACATTAATGGGGGCGGGCGAGCAGGTACGATGCCCTGGCCGGCGGCGCCCCCTTCTGCAGGGCCTGCCACGGCGCCCAGGGCATGTGCCCTGCTCGACCCCTCTTAGTTACGCCTGTGCCTGTGGCACAAGTATCAGAATCTCAAATCACCTGGATTATTGGTTCTCAACACTTTACACAATGGTGGCAACACTGTAATGCTCTGGAATCAGGCTAAAGTTGAATTTTGTTTTATTAAGAAACATGTCGTTATGCATTTTTGGATGAGCAGGTGATAACTGTTTCAACCACATTTGAGGAATATTTGAGGAATGTTTACACTTGGAGTATATTTACTAAAGGTCAATATTAAATAGATATTGAATTTCAGGGCTATAACACCTGTACTAACAGGTGCTTTTTTATATTTATTTTTAAATGTTGGTACATGTGTGTTTTTTCCCCAGTAACACAACATCGTTGTAGATCACTAAAAATAGATATTTAGTAAATGTAACTCTAGGTAAGCAACTTTGCTTTTTTATTTTCTGTTTTTGTTATATAAAAAAAATAGTCACACAATACTAAAGTTGTTTTTTTGTGGATAATATAGTTTCAGTCTTGGTGTATCATTATTTAAAAAAAAACAGATCATAAGGACGATGTGTCAAACTTTCTATTTATCATTTTATCAAATCTTTTAGATAAATGACAGCTACAATCTGATTTCCATTTATCCTCCTTAAGAGGTTTGATACACTGGCATCCATGGGGGTGATTTAATTTTGCACAATGTTTGTTCTCACTAAACGAAAAATTAATCAAATCAATTCAGTTCCAATCTCCCAGACTATTAAAAGCAGAAGTGTCATTCCATGAAATATAGGACACAATACATGAAAATTTAATTTCACATAACCACTAATATTTTTGCATATGCTGCCAAAGATTTTAGCATATTGGCCCTCGTTCATTATCGGTTGTAAAACTGATATTTTCACAAACGGACGCTTTTTGGCGGATGAGATTCCCACAAAGGCATCCTGGCCGCCAGAATGCCTGCAGCAGGGCGAGCGCAAAGAGTACCCTTGTGGGCTCGCTGCACTCGCCATTCTGTGGGCTAGGTCGCTCGCAGCGCTTACCACAGGTACTTTTCCCACTCTATGGGTGTCGTGGAATAGTCCAGTTTGGCTGGTATTCCAGCTGCCAGCATTGGCAGCTGTCGGGATTCCGGCGTTGGTATCTTGAATGCCGGGATCCGACAGCCGGCAAGTTAAACGTATACCAAATTGGCCCACCTTTTACATTTTTCTGGCCCACTACAAGTGGCCCAGGGACAGGATAGGTTTGGATGGGCTTTAAATCGTGTAGAAAAGCCCATTGGTCACTAAGTATAGCCCACCCAAACCTAACCTGTTCCTGGGCCATTTGTGTCACATTTGAAAAAGTGGAGTGTTTAATTACAAAGAGGTGTCAGACTGGGAGAATGTGTGCTGGGAGGAGGAAGGAACAGCAACTTGGAGAATGGGTGCTGGGAGGGAGAGACACAGTACACTGGAACCAACACTGTACTCACAAGAGGAAGCCTCAGTGACCCCGCTATCTTTGGATTAGTGCTCAAACTACTGTACAATTCTCCCATGTGTGGCGTATAAAGCTGTGTACACACAGTGAGATTTATCCTTTTGATTTTGACTATATATGGGTAAGTGAGCCAGTGGAGAAGTTGCCCATGGCAACCAATCAGCAGTGCCATACATTTATAATTTGCATACTATAAAATTATACAGAGCAGCTGATTGGTTGCCATTGGCAACTTCTCTGGCTCATTTCTCCACTCTTATCACTGCTTCATACATTTACCCCATAGTCAAAATCGCAAGGAAAGTTAGTGCAAATCGCACTGTGCTTAGCCAGCTGCGATACCGATGTGCACTCCCGCGGGGTCGGTATCTCAAGGAAAGATAGACTGTGCAGGCAAGTCAATCCTGGCTATATTGTGTACTATCTAGTACAAAGTTTAGTCAAAATTGGCACTTAGTCAAAATCGGTGCTTCTCGGCTCTGGGCAGTTCAAGGGAAGTCTCATAGTCAAAATCGGAGATAGTCAATATCTCACCGTGTGTATGCACCTTTACAAGGGAAAAACAAAAACTGAGCATCTTAGCTATGCTGTTATTTCAGACTGTCTGGAGCACAACACAGTGACAGTCTACTGCTTCCAGAGGAAACTCAAACTTCCTGTAGAATAAATTTCACCAAAAATATCACCCAAAAAGATTTTCTACTTCTCTGATGGCTGTGCCACACAATTTAAGAACAGGAAAAACTTGCCAACTTATGCTCTCATAAAGATGATTTTGGTATAGAAGCAGAGCGGCATTTTTTCGCAATTGCTCAAGGAAAAAAGGGCCTTGCGATAGTGTATGTGGCACAGTGAAGAGGTTAGCATCCCGAGCAAGCCTGAAACATCCGTATGATAATAAGCTTCTTACACTACAACAACATTTTGACTGGACAGAGGAAAACATTACACGAATGCATGTTACTTTTTTTTTTTTACTAGATTTTCAAAGTTTTTATTGTTTTTACATTGTGCGGCTGACCCAAAAAATCTTTTTGGGTGAATTTTCAAATTTATTCTACAAGAGGTTTGATTTTCCTCTGGAAGCAGAAAACTGTCACTGTGTTGTGTTCCAGACAGTATGAAATAACAGCATAGCTAACATCAGGCTCAGCGATAGGGGTAGACAAAGGGGACAGCTGTAATGAGCCCTGAGGTTCAGAGGAGCCCCGAGGTTTGGGTGGACCCCAGCCACTCAGCGCATACATGCCAATCTGTTTTGTCCCATCTTCTGCTGCTCCCAGATTCACACTTCCTCATCTGATATTCTGACTATGTGCATCAGATGTAATATGGGGCGGAGTTTGCGTCAGTATGCAAATTAGGTTATGCCTCTCTGAGTTGTGGGTAGCCTCAGGCGCCTAGTGCAGCAGAGTCTGTGAATCATCACAGTGCAGGCAGAGTCTACACAGTGCTTATCTTTCTCCTGCAGGGTCCACAGGATACATTGGGATATGGTGGAGCGACAGCGGATTAGCACCAAACGGTCAAAGCTTTTCTGCCTCCCAGCATGCAATGGGCCCGTCCATATATCCTGGCTCAGGCAAATCAGTTTTTTGTTTGGGCAGCAGGAGCCGGACCATGGTCAGGGGGCTGCTGTTTTTTTAGCAGCCATAAGCTTTCTTATTTTATTTTTATAGTCTTACTATTTTTTCAGAGTGATCTTTCTAAAAAGCGTCTTATACGTACCTTAGAAAGTGTCGATCGGCGGGCGTCTGTGTCGGATATACTAGCAGGTCCAGCAGACGTCACCAGGCTGTGGCCGGAGCACGGGGTAAGGTAAGGCTTCGGTTCCACTTAGAAGGGTAACGCAGACACAACCACACTGTTTTGGGATGAGACTACCAAACAGTTGCTGATGCAGCTGCCACTGACAGTGCACCAGCGCTAGGCCTTAGGGATCATAGGCTCCAGGGGTAGTATGAGGCTGCGATCCCTAGGGTTGATGTCAGCAGTGGGGAGTCAGACGCTCTCCTGGTCGCCCCTCTACCCGGTTCATGACCAGTTTCCTCCGAGTCTCCCGCCATGAACTGTTTTCCCGCTTCCGTCTGAGATGCTGTGTACTAAGGGGACCCAGTCGCAGCATAGGTGGCTGTGTGACTGGTGCGTCAGTGTTCACTTGGGCGTCTATGTTCACTATAGGTTCACGGAGCGATTGTGTACGCTAGTAGCATCTTGATCCACTCAGCGTTTGCAAACGTATTGATTGGTCCTGGAAGTGGGGTGAGTCTTCCTGTATCCCACTCTACTGAGCTGGGTAATACAGCACTAAGGGGGACATTTACTAAACAGTGATAAGGGCAGAGAAGTGAGCCAGTGTAGAAGTTGCCCATGGCAACCAATCAGCTCTGAAGTAACATCTATAATTTGCATACTATAAAATTATACAGAGCTGCTGATTAGTTGATGCAGAAATTTCTCCACTGGCTCACTTCTCCGCTCTTATGCCTGCTTAGTAAATGTCCACCTAAGTCTCTATCTATCTTTGAGTACAAATAGTTAGATAAAGTGCCTGATGCATATGAGTCTGATAACTATTGCTGTGGTTTTCTTTTGCTGTGCAACTGAATACGTTTAAAACTCCATTATACAGTACCTTGCTTTTTACCTATTTTGTTACATTACAACCTGTAATTTTTATTTTTTTATTTTAATCTGAATTTTTGTGATGGTTATGCACAAAACTGTCTAAGTTGGTGAAGTGAAATGAGAAAAATTTATATAAAAAATAATTTTTATAAATAAAAATCTGAAAATTGGCATGTGCATATGTATTCACCGCCTTTGCTATGAAGCCCTCAAAAGTTCTGGTGCAACCAATTACCTTCAGAAGTCACATAATTAGTGAAATGAAGTCCACCTGTGTGCAATGTAAGTGTCACATGATCTGTCAGTATAAACACGTTTTCTGAAAGGCCCCAGAGGCTGCAACACCACTAAGCTAGAGGCATCACACCATGAAGACCAAGGAGCTCTCCAAACAAGTCAGGGACAAAGTTGTTGAGAAGTACAAGTGAGGGTTGGGTAATAAAAAAAAATCAAAATTCTTGATGATATCCCCGAGCACCATCAAATCCATCATCTTCAAATGGAAAGAACATGGTACCACAACAAACCTGCCAAGAAAGTGCTGGCCACCAAAACTCACAGACCGTGCCAGGAGGGCATTAATCAGAGAGGCAGCCCAGAGACCAAAGGTAACCCTGATGGAGCTGCAGAGTTCCACAGCAGAGACTGGTGTATCTGCACATGTGACCACAATAAGCCATACACTCCATAGAGCTGGGCTTTATGGAAGAGTGGCCAGAAAAAAGCCATTACTTAGTGTTAAAAATAAGAAGGCACGTTTTGAGTTTGCCAAAAGGCATGTGGACGACTCCCCAAATGTATGGTGGAAGGTGCTCTGGTCAGATGAGACTAAAATTTAACTTTTCGGCCACCAAGGAAAACGCTATGTGTGGCGCAAACCCAACACATCTCATCACCCCAAGAACACCATCCCCACAATGAAACATGGTGGTGGCAGCATCATGCTGTGGGGATGTTTTTCAGCAGCAGGGACTGGTTAACTGTTTTGAGTCGAGGGAAAGATGAATGGTGCTAACTACAGAGATATTCTTGAGCAAAACCTGTTTCAGTCTGCCTGTGATTTGAGACTGGGACGGAGGTTCACCTTCCAGCAGGACAATGACCCGAAGCATACTGCTAAAGCAACACTCGAGTGGTTTAAGGGGAAACATTTAAATGTGTTGGAATGACCTAGCCAAAGCCCAGATCTCAATCCAATTTATAATCTGTGGTCAGACTTGAAGATTGCTGCTCACAAGTTGAAACCATCCAACATGAAGGAGCTGGAGCAGTTTTGCCCAGAGGAATGGGCAAAAATCCCACTGGCAAGATGTGGCAAGCTCATAGAGACTTATCCAAAGCAACTTGTGGCTGTACAAATTAATGACTTTAGGGGGGTGAATAGTTATGCACGTTGAAGTTTTCTGTTATTTTGTCCTATTTGTTGTTTGCTTCACAATAAAAAAAAACATCTTCAAAGTTGTAGGCATGTTCTGTGAATGAAATGATGCAAACCTTCAAACAATCCATTTTAATTCCAGGTTGTGAGGCAACAAAACATGAAAAATGCAAAGAAGGTGGGGTTGGTGGGGTCGGTGGGTGTTGGGTTTGATGATTACTTTAGCAAGGCACTGTAAAGTAATGCAGTAATGTTTCTCCTACATACTGTACTTGAAATGTATTTGTAGTAGATTATGTGCTCAATGTATAACCTGTGACTGACTGCTAGTGTGATTGCTGACTTTACTATAAAATTCTGTCAGTTTTTCAGTGTATTCCGATTCTCAATGCTGGTGCAAAGCAGGGTAGGGTCGGATTGTGTGTCACTTTAACAAATTTTAAAGTGATTACAGTCACAAATTGTGTAATAACACTGTAAAGGTGTGTGATTTATTTATCATGTCTAAGAGCGGCAAGGATGAGGAAAATACACTTTCCACAGCAGCACCAACACTCATTTCATGTTATCTTGCAGAGCTAGGTTAACCTATCAGGACTGGTTCAATGGGATAATGTGCAAAATGGTTTAGTTGTCCAAAGCCTCTTAAGTAACTGAGGCAGGGACAGGTTCTAGGTGTACCTTTATTGGCTACTTTGCACAGACATCATCCAACGCTAGGTTATCCTATTAACCATTACATGCAATCTTCATTCTGTGGTTATCCACATAGGAAGTGGCAGTTTCTTAATAAAGGCAGTCTGAAAGGCCAGTGGTAAGTAAATCACATAGACCTGATACAACATCTTCATAGTCTACACATGTTTAGCTGAGGACTCATTGCACTTTGGAAGGTCAGCTCAGTGGACATACCTGAGCTAATTCGTGCTATGTAAGCCATTCTATCCTCAGAAGCAGCAGAGCCTATGTTAGAAACTAAGGCGGCTGTGTTTAAACGTCCCAAAACAGCTGATGTATGTTGGGTTACTCCTAGTAGGAAGTTGAATTCTGATTATCCTCGTCCAGCTGGGTACTGTTTAAAAAGTAGGGTGGCTCCCAAAGTAGATTCGCAGATTTTAGAATGGTGCGAAAATCTACGTTATTTTGGTTTTCAACATAAATTAATGATGTCGCGGATAGGAGACTCTGGTTTTCTAAAGACCATTTCTTCTTTTTGTCTGGGACAATCATTAGACCAGCCTTGGCTTTAGCTCAGAAACCGATAAGCAATGGCAGCCTGGGCTGATGCATTGAAAGGGGTTTCTAGATGTCATCTAGAAAGCAAAAATTCCATAATGCATATCAAACAGGCAGTGATAAGCGGACCTGGATATGGGTACTATTGCCTCTCAGACAGCAGCTGCAGCAGCAGCTCGCAGTGCGGATTGGCTATGTACATGGTAAATTGACTCATAATCCAGGAAGGTTCTGGAGTCTTATCTTGTTACTGGAAATATTTTTTTGGTAAAGAATTAATGTTAGGTACCGCGGTCCGCGGCGCCGCTCGTTCTGCTTCTGAGCGACGCTCACGGCCGCCGCACCTCCCTCCCTGCCCGCCCGGCGCATAGCAACGCCAGGACGCCGTGCGTACTGTAGCCGCCGGGTCCCTGGCAACGCTAGGACGCCGGGTGTCCTCAGCCGCTTGGTCCATAGCAACGGGGACGCCATTGGCGGACCGCGTTCCCCGTTGCCAGATAGGATTGATTTAGTTGCTCGTGCAGCAGGGCAGCTGCACGGCAACTTTTAATTAGGGTCTGGGGGCTGGTCTTGCTGGCCCTCCTGTCATTGGCCAGCAGGGTCTTTTTATGGGAGCCAGCACACTGCAGCCTCGCCGGTGATAGCTTCCTGTATGCTGTTCCTGCCTTACAACGTCTGTTCCTGGTCATCTGTATCTGGTCGATCCTGCTCCCTGTGCTCCTGAGTTCTGAAGCCGGTCCTGGGAATCCTTCCTGTCCAAGTCAACCTGTTGCGGTCATCTGGTGGTTCTCGCTTGTTGGGGTTCTCTCCCGGTTTCGTGAGTAGCGGCTTCTGCCGCGTATTGCGGCTTAGGCCGCTTAGTCCTTGTTTTACTTTGGTATTGGTGGTTTTTGCGGAGGTTTCCGCTTTTCACTGTCCTCCCCGGAACTCGGCGGTGCCGTGTGGGGGAGTGGACAGTGGTATCTTTTGTTGTTCTTTTCCTTTGGCGGCGTGCCGCACATATATTTAGTTTTAGGGTAGTTAGTAGCCCCTAGCTTCTGTTTGCTTTAGTTAGAGGTCCCCTTGTTATTATCCTGTCTCGGTTCATGCCTTGTCCCACTCTAAGACCTGGGGGCATCGGAGTTGGGCAGACCTAATCCGCCCTTCAAACGCGGCTGCCGTGGGCCCAAGAAACCATAGTCACTCAGGCGTGAACTGACTGGTAAAACAACGGAGGTAGGGTGCTAGGGGCTATTCCCGTACCATCCCTTATTTCAGCGTCACGTCCTGGTGCTCTGGACTCTCTACACAACATCTCTCTAGTTCTGAGCATCAGGAACGTAACAATTAACAGTATTTGAAATCAGATCAAGCCTAGTTTCCAGCTTTCCGGTCCTTTCGGAATCAAGGAAAAGCAGAAGAAAAGGGTAAAAGGCAATCAGTCCCAATCCAACAAGTCTGGTAGGACTAAAAGGTATTGAGATACCAGAGGAACGGTTTTTCGAATCTGAAGATAAGCCATCAGCCTGATGGTACAGAGCTGGCAGCAGTCTACTACAGATGTCTGGGTGCAAGAAGCGGTATCTCACGGTATGATTTACAGCCACACCACACTGGACATGCCCAATCTTATCTGATCTTGGAAGCTAAGCAGTGTTGGTCCTGGTTAGTACCAGTGTTGGTCCTTGGTAATACCAAGTGCTGTAGGTGTTTTCAGAAACACCCTCATTTAAAATTGTACCAGCCTGTCTTCAGTGGAAACTCATCCTGCAGGTGGCATTGCTGGCAACCGTAATTATTACCCTGCTTGTGCCCATGTTACACCCAATACTACTGTGCCAGCACCTTACATACCCCCCTCCCCCCAATACCAGTGGCCACCTCATCCTGCAGGAGGTATTACTGGCACCAGTAATTATTACCCTGCTGGTGCCCATGTGACACCCAATACTACTTTGCCAGCACCTTGCATACCGCCTTTCCCCCCCCCCAATACCAGGGGCCACCTAATCCTGCAGGTGGCATTGGTGACAACAGTAATTATTGTCCTGCCGGTGCCCATGTTGCACCCAGTACTCCTGTCTTAGCCCCTTGCATACCCACCCCCCAATGCCAGGGGCCCCCTCACCCTGCAGTCAGCATTGGCGGCACCATTAATTTTTACCCTACCCATGCTGCACTTAATACTACTGTGCCAGCACCTTGCTTACCCCCCCCCCCCCCCTCCCCCGCCCCTCATGTCAGGGACCACCTCATCCTACAGGTGGCATTGGTGGCAACAGTAATTATTACCCTGCTGGTGCCCATGTTACACCCAATACTACTGTGCCAGCACCTTGCATAACCATCCTCCCCCCCGCCACCCCTCGATGCCAGGAGCCACATCATCCTGCATGAGGTATTACTGGCAAAAGTAATTACCCTGCTGGTGCCCATGCTACACCCCGATACTACTGTGCCAGCACCTTGCATTCCTCACTAATGCCAGGGGCCACCTTATCCTGCAGGAGGCATGCTGAAAGCTATAATTATTGTACTGCTGGTGCCCATGTTACAAATCCTGATACTACTGAGATCAGCTACTAGCATCCTCCTGCCCCTCCATACCCCTCTACCCTGAGGGGTCGCTTCAGAAGGCTATGCTGGCAGCTCTACTTTATTTATCATGTGTCAGGCAAAACAGCTCAGCTCCTAAGTGGGAATAAATCTTTATCTAGTGTTCCTGCTAGGATGCAGGCAGAGTGCAAAGGTTCTGGGCCAGTTAGTTCGGCATGCGTACATGCTTGAAAAGGCGGCGCTGCCGGCTGGGGAGGATGGCTGGCCCCACCAGCGTCATTAATGGGGGGATGTTCAACTGTTAGTGTCATTAATGGGGGCGTGCCAGGCACTTATGGAAGTTCTGGGATTT
This sequence comes from Pseudophryne corroboree, assembly GCF_028390025.1. NCBI lineage: Eukaryota > Metazoa > Chordata > Amphibia > Anura > Myobatrachidae > Pseudophryne > Pseudophryne corroboree. The sequence goes on from NC_086448.1 coordinate 362,157,198, forward strand.
CCCCAAGCCTTCCCTTTAATGTGAATAGATACCATTCAGGTGCGCACAGCATTTATTTATTCACGGGCAGGGCTCATTTTGCCCTTTAAAAATCAGGCAGGGCGCGGAACCCTGCTAAAACAGCCTAGCATGAACACTAAATCTGTGTACACACGGTGCGATTTTGACTATGGCATTCTTTCTACTAGATAGTCAAAATTGCCATGCCTGCACAGTCTGTTTTGTCTTGCGATACCGATCCCGCGGCAGCGCGCATCGGTATCGCAAGCTGTATACACAGGGTGCGATATGTTCTGACTTTTCTATATAGTCAAAATCGAAGGGTCACATCGCACCGTGTGTACACAGCCTAAGCATCCATGCATCTGATATATAGGGGGAGATTCAATTGTATGAAAAGTCAGTTGGGATCTGTTTTTCCCTATCTAGTAGACAGGAAAAAACAGACACGTAACCATGTTTTCAAACATTTGAATTCCACCCATTGAGTCCCATTTAACAACATGTCTTTATACCAGGGGTGGGCAATTATTTCAGCTGGGGGGCCGCTTAACACTTCCAACGAATATTCGAGGGCCACACACAAAATACTCAAAAAGAGTCCCCTTTTTACACATTACGGCAGATAGCGTCCCCTTTTTACAAATTACGGCAGACATCGTCCCCCTTTTTACACATTACAGCAGACAGCGCCCCCGTTTTTACACATTACGGCAGACATTGTTCCCCTTTTTACACATTACAGCAGACTGCGTCCACTTTTTACACATTACGGCAGACATCATCCCCCTTTTTACACATTACAGCAGACAGCGCCCCCGTTTTTACACATTACGGCAGACATTGTCCCCCTTTTTACACATTACGGCAGACTGCGTCCACTTTTTACACATTACGGCAGACTGCGTCCCCTTTTTACACATTACGGCAGACTGCGTCCCCTTTTTACACATTACGGCAGACATTGTCCCCCTTTTTACACATTACGGCAGACTGCGTCCCCTTTTTACACATTACGGCAGACATCGTCCCCCTTTTTACACATTACAGCAGACAGTGCCTCCGTTTTTACACATTATGGCAGACATCATCCCCCTTTTTACACATTACGGCAGACAGCATCACCCTTTTTTACACATTACGGCAGACAGTCCCTACCCCCCTATCCCCTCCCTCCCCTAAACCCATATTGTAGTTTTTAACTCAGCTGCCTCCCCACCCCTAAACCTATATGGCAGCTTAAGCAGTGATCCAGGGGCTGGCAGGACAGGGGGTTCACCTGTTCGTCACAGTGGCAGACGATCCCCGCTGTCCGATGATGCCGCCTGGAGTCACTGCTGATGTGGCCTCTTGCTCCCGCTCGCTGGCCGCTGCTTCTTCTCCTCACTCAGCCGCCAAGCGCAGTGCCCGCCCCCCGTACCGCCCAGCGCGCTTGGTAACAGAGGAAATCCCGGTCAGCTGACCTTGTGACGTGACCGGGATTTCCTCAGCGGCGCCTCGTCTGAGAACAGTGCAATGACAAGCGGCCTGTCGGGCCGCTTGTCATTGCACTCTAATGGGGCACAGCGGGCCAGGCACGATCGGTCCGCGGGCCGCATCCGGCCCGCGGGCCGCCTGTTGCCCACCCCTACTTTATACTATAGCAGGGACTGATGTGAATACAGGGAATATTTGCTGTAAATCACTGTGCTAATATAGGGACCAATAAGTCAAACTCTTTCCAACATCTAATTTAATTTGTTTCTAAATTAATTTTTTTCTAATTGGTTTGCTATATTTTGCAATATCCCAAAATCTGTTCCTCGGTGTGCCTTACTATTTGCCTTGGAAAATATATTGGTAAAGGAAATTAGTACCATGTGTTGGCACACCATATACCTACTGGGGCAGGATGGGGGGAAGTTGCTATGGGGTTGAGGAAGGGGATCCCAAAAACATCAGTGTATCGGGCCCCAAGATTTCTGTTGCTGGCCCTGGCTAAGATGCTCAGTTTTTGTTTTTCCCTTGTAATACTCCACCGATGTGACACAAATGGTCCAGGAACAGGTTAGGTTTGGGTGGGCTTCACTTAGTGACCAATGGGCTTTCTTCACTATTTAAAGTCCACCCGAACCTATCTGGACTGAAAATATAAAAGGCGGATTCTTTCAACACAACTGAAGTATCTTTCCACATGGAGTATCTTTCCACTTACGTTTATTCACCTGCACAGAACTGGGAGCAGTCATTGGGGGTAATTCCAAGTTGATCGCAGCAGGATATTTTTCAGCAGTTGGGCAAAACCATGTGCACTGCATGGGGGGCAGATATAACATTTGCAGAGAGAGTTAGATTTGGGTGGGTTATTTTGTTTCTGTGCAGGGTAAATACTGGCTGCTTTATTTTTACACTGCAATTTAGATTGCAGATTGAACTCACCACACCCAAATCTATCTCTCTCTGCACATGTTATATCTGTCCCCCCTGCAGTGCACATGGTTTTGCCCAACTGCTAAAAAATTTCCTGCTGCGATCAACTTGGAATTACCCCCATTGTCTGTAGAATCTCAGTCCCCAAACACCTCTGAAGAGGAACGAGCATTCCTCTTAATATAGTGAACTAGAACAAATATTATTTCTCTAACGTCCTAGAGGATGCTGGGACTCCGTAAGGACCATGGGGATAGACGGGCTCCGCAGGAGACATGGGCACTTTAAGAAAGACTTTGACTCTGGGTGTGCACTGGCTCCTCCCTCTATGCCCCTCCTCCAGACCTCAGTTTGATACTGTGCCCAGAGGAAATGGGTGCACTGCAGGGAGCTCTCCTGAGTTTCCTGCTAAGAAAGTATTTTAATTAGGTTTTTTATTTTCAGGGAGCACTGCTGGCAACAGACTCCCTGCATCGTGGGACTGAGGAGAGAGAAACAGCCCTACTTCTCTGAGTTTCAAGGTCCTGTTTCTTAGGCTACTGGACACCATTAGCTCCAGAGGGAGTCGGAACACAGGTCTCACCCTGGAGTTCGTCCCAGAGCCGCGCCGCCGTCCTCCTCGCAGAGCCAGAAGATAGAAGCCGGGTGAGTATGATAAGTAAGATGGCTTCAAAGGCGGCAGAAGACTTCGTGATCTTCACTGAGGTAACGCACAGCACTGCAGCTGTGCGCCATTGCTCCCATACACCTCACACACTCCGGTCACTGTAAGGGTGCAGTGGCTCTACTGTGTGGCGTAACATGTATAAGGTGTACTACTGTGTAGTGTAACGTGTATAAGGGGCACTAGTGTGGCATAATGTTTATTGGTGGTACTGCTGTGTAGCATAATGTTAATAAGTGGCTCTAGTGTAGGGCATAACATAAATAAGGGATACTACTGTGCGGTATAATGTGAGTAAGGGCTACTACTGTGTGGCATAATTTGAATTGGGGGTACTGTTTTGTGACTGAGTCCCCATGAGTCTATGTCCCTTTTCCTTCAGCATCTGCTGTCCGTATTTAATACATTGGGGCAATGTTTTCTCTGGCACAGGACACCAAAATATCTTTACGGGTCTGCAGACTAGACCTAGAAGAATTGATGCTGTTTTGAAGGCAAAGGGTTGTCACGCCAAATATTGATTTGGATTTCTCTTGTGTTCATTCAATTTGCATTTTGTTAATTAATAAAAAATAAACTAACACTTCTATTTTTGAAAGCATTATTACTTTGCAGCATTTTTTCAACACCTGCCTAAAACTTTTGCACAGTACTGTATATCACTAAGAAAATTATATTGTAGTGTGCATTGAATAAAATGAGTGGTAATATCAGCCAAAATATGTAATGAGCCACATACTGTACATGACACCTGAATAAGAATTCTGGAGTACAGCTCTTAACCACACATTTAGGGCTGTGTTCATAAAGCGGTGATAACCCATTTTTTGTTGATAAAAATGTAAAAAAAGGATTACTACCGCTTCATTCATTTTATGAACAGGGTAGCTGCTGAGAAATCAATGATTTCTCAATCGACCCCTTTAATTCCATCCCCATAGTATATTATGGGGACTGTGATGTGTGTGCAATTTATAAAACTGTTAACGCTTACCAAAGTAGAATCATGATTGTTACTACTTTTTTTATTTATTTATTATTTTTTAATTTATATTTAATCTGTGGCTAAACAGTGTGCCACACTATGAAATACTTTTTTATTGTGAACATATTATATGACATTTTTTCCTGAGAGTACCTACCAGGTGAAAGAGGACATTTTATATTAGTATATAAATTTCTCTATCGTCCTAGTGGATGCTGGGGTTCCTGAAAGGACCATGGGGAATAGCGGCTCCGCAGGAGACAGGGCACAAAAAGTAAAGCTTTTTCAGATCAGGTGGTGTGCACTGGCTCCTCCCCCTATGACCCTCCTCCAGACTCCTGTTAGATTTTTGTGCCCGGCCGAGAAGGGTGCAATCTAGGTGGCTCTCCTAAAGAGCTGCTTAGAAAAAGTTTAGCTAGGTTTTTTATTTTACAGTGATTCCTGCTGGCAACAGGATCACTGCAGCGAGGGACTGAGGGGAGAAGGAGTCAACTCACCTGCGTGCAGGATGGATTGGCTTCTTGGCTACTGGACATCAAGCTCCAGAGGGACGATCACAGGTACAGCCTGGATGGTCACCGGAGCCGCGCCGCCGGCCCCCTTGCAGATGCTGAAGTCAGAAGAGGTCCAGAATCGGCGGCTGAAGACTCCTGCAGTCTTCTAAAGGTAGCGCACAGCACTGCAGCTGTGCGCCATTTTCCTCTCAGCACACTTCACACGGCAGTCACTGAGGGTGCAGGGCGCTGGGAGGGGGGCGCCCTGGGAGGCAAATGAATACCTATAAAGGCTAAAAATACCTCACATATAGCCCCTAGAGGCTATATGGAGATATTTAACCCCTGCCTGATTTTTCTAAATAGCGGGAGACGAGCCCGCCAGAAAAGGGGCGGGGCCTATCTCCTCAGCACACGGCGCCATTTCCTCTCACAGCTCCGCTGGTCAGGACGGCTCCCAAGTCTCTCCCCTGCACTGCACTACAGAAACAGGGTAAAACAGAGAGGGGGGGGCAAATTTATGGCGATATTTTGATATAACAAAGCAGCTATAAGGGAGCACTTATTATAAGGCTATCCCTGATATATATATATATAGCGCTTTTGGTGTGTGCTGGCAAACTCTCCCTCTGTCTCCCCAAAGGGCTAGTGGGTCCTGTCTTCGTTAGGAGCATTCCCTGTGTGTCTGCTGTGTGTCGGTACATGTGTGTCGACATGTATGAGGACGATATTGGTGTGGAGGCGGAGCAATTGCCAAATATGAGGATGTCACCCCCTAGGGAGTCGACACCAGAATGGATGCCTTTATTTATGGAACTACGGGATAGTGTCAACACGCTAAAGCAGTCGTTTGACGACATGAGGCGGCCGGACAATCAATTAGTGCTTGTCCAGGCGACTCAAACACCGTCAGGGGCTGTGAAACGCCCTTTGCCTCAGTCGGTCGACACAGACCCAGACGCAGGCACTGACTCCAGTGGTGACGGTGACGATTCAACCGTATTTTCCAGTAGGGCCACACGTTATATGATTTTGGCAATGAAGGAGGCGTTACATTTAGCTGATACTACAGGTACCACTAAACAGGGTATTATGTGGGGTATGAAAAAACTACCTATAGTTTTTCCTGAAGCAGAAGAATTAAATGACGTGTGTAATGAAGCGTGGGTTGCCCCTGATAAAAAGCTGATAATTTCAAAGAAATTATTGGCATTATACCCTTTCCCGCCAGAGGTTAGGGAGCGCTGGGAAACACCTCCTAGGGTGGACAAGGCGCTAACACGCTTATCTAAACAAGTGGCGTTACCCTCTCCTGAGACGGCCGCACTTAAAGATCCATCAGATAGGAGGATGGAAAATATCCAAAAAAGTATATACACACATGCAGGTGTTATACTACGACCAGCTGTAGCGACTGCCTGGATGGGCAGTGCTGGGGTAGTTTGGTCAGAGTCCCTGATTGAAAATATTGATACCCTGGACAGGGACAATATTTTACTGTCGTTAGAACAAATAAAGGATGCATTTCTTTATATGCGTGATGCACAGAGGGATATCTGCACACTGGCATCACGGGTAAGTGCTATGTCCATTTCGGCCAGAAGAGCTTTATGGACGCGACAGTGGACAGGCGATGCGGATTCAAAACGGCATATGGAAGTTTTGCCGTATAAAGGGGAGGAGTTATTTGGAGTCGGTCTATCAGATTTGGTGGCCACGGCTACAGCCGGGAAATCCACCTTTCTACCTCAAGTCACTCCCCAACAGAAAAAGGCACCGACTTTTCAACCGCAGCCCTTTCGTTCCTTTAAAAATAAGAGAGCAAAGGGCTATTCATATCTGCCACGAGGCAGAGGTCGAGGGAAGAGACAGCAACACGCAGCTCCTTCCCAGGAACAGAAGCCCTCCCCGGCTTCTACAAAAGCCTCAGCATGACGCTGGGGCTTCTCAAGCGGACTCGGGGACGGTGGGCGGTCGTCTCAAAAATTACAGCGCGCAGTGGGCTCACTCGCAGGTAGATCCCTGGATCCTGCAGATAATATCTCAAGGGTACAGGTTGGAATTAGAGACAGATCCACCTCGCCGTTTCCTGAAGTCTGCTTTACCAACGTCCCCCTCCGAAAGGGAGCCGGTTTTGGAAGCCATTCACAAGCTGTACTCTCAGCAGGTGATAGTCAAGGTACCTCTTCTACAACAAGGGAAGGGGTATTATTCCACTCTTTTTGTGGTACCGAAGCCGGATGGCTCGGTAAGGCCTATTCTAAATCTGAAGTCCTTGAACCTGTACATAAAGAAGTTCAAGTTCAAGATGGAGTCACTCAGAGCAGTGATAGCGAACCTGGAAGAGGGGGACTTTATGGTATCCTTGGACATCAAGGATGCGTATCTCCACGTTCCAATTTACCCCTCACACCAGGGGTACCTCAGGTTCGTTGTACAAAACTGTCACTATCAGTTTCAGACGCTGCCGTTCGGATTGTCCACGGCACCTCGGATCTTTACAAAGGTAATGGCCGAGATGATGATTCTTCTTCGAAGAAAAGGCATATTAATTATCCCATACTTGGACGATCTCCTAATAAGGGCGAGGTCCAGAGAACAGCTAGAGATGGGATTAGCACTGTCTCAAGAAGTGCTAAAACAGCACGGGTGGATTCTGAATATTCCAAAATCCCAGTTAATGCCGACAACTCGTCTGCTGTTCCTAGGGATGATTCTGGACACGGTTCAGAAAAAGGTTTTTCTCCCGGAGGAAAAAGCCAAGGAGTTATCCGACCTTGTCAGGAACCTCCTAAAACCAGGAAAGGTGTCTGTACATCAATGCACAAGAGTCCTGGGAAAAATGGTGGCTTCTTACGAAGCAATTCCATTCGGCAGATTCCACGCAAGAATTTTCCAAAGGGATCTGTTGGACAAATGGTCAGGGTCGCATCTTCAGATGCACCTACGGATAACCCTGTCTCCAAGGACAAGGGTGTCTCTTCTGTGGTGGTTGCAGAGTCCTCATCTATTGGAGGGCCGCAGATTCGGCATACAGGATTGGATCCTGGTGACCACGGACGCCAGCCTGAGAGGCTGGGGAGCAGTCACACAAGGAAGAAACTTCCAGGGAGTATGGACGAGCCTGGAAACGTCTCTTCACATAAACATTCTGGAACTAAGAGCAATATACAATGCTCTAAGCCAGGCAGAACCTCTGCTTCAGGGAAAACCGGTATTGATCCAGTCGGACAACATCACGGCAGTCGCCCATGTGAACAGACAGGGCGGCACAAGAAGCAGGAGTGCAATGGCAGAAGCTGCAAGGATTCTTCGCTGGGCAGAGAATCATGTGATAGCACTGTCAGCAGTGTTCATCCCGGGAGTGGACAACTGGGAAGCAGACTTCCTCAGCAGACACGATCTTCACCCGGGAGAGTGGGGACTTCATCCAGAAGTATTCCACATGCTGGTAACCCGTTGGGAAAGACCAATGGTGGACATGATGGCGTCTCGCCTCAACAAAAAACTGGACAGGTATTGCGCCAGGTCAAGAGATCCGCAGGCAATAGCTGTGGACGCGCTGGTAACGCCTTGGGTGTACCAGTCGGTGTATGTGTTTCCTCCTCTGCCTCTCATACCAAAAGTATTGAGAATTATACGGCAAAGAGGCGTAAGAACGATACTAGTGGTTCCGGATTGGCCAACTTGGTACCCGGAACTTCAAGAGATGATCACGGAAGATCCGTGGCCTCTACCTCTAAGGAGGGACTTGCTTCAGCAGGGTCCCTGTCTGTTTCAAGACTTACCGCGGCTGCGTTTGACGGCATGGCGGTTGAACGCCGGATCCTAAAGGAAAAAGGCATGCCGGAAGAAGTCATTCCTACTTTGATTAAAGCAAGGAAGGAAGTAACCGTGCAACATTATCACCGAATTTGGCGAAAATATGTTGCGTGGTGCGAAGATCGGAGTGCTCCGACGGAGGAATTTCAACTGGGTCGATTCCTACATTTCCTGCAATCAGGATTGTCTATGGGTCTCAAATTGGGATCTATTAAGGTTCAAATTTCGGCCCTGTCGATTTTCTTTCAAAAAGAATTGGCTTCAGTCCCTGAAGTCCAGACCTTTGTTAAGGGAGTGCTGCATATACAGCCTCCTGTGGTGCCTCCAGTGGCACCGTGGGATCTCAATGTGGTTTTGGACTTTCTAAAATCTCATTGGTTTGAACCACTAAATAAGGTGGATTTGAAATCTCTCACTTGGAAAGTGACCATGCTTCTAGCCCTGGCTTCTGCCAGGAGAGTATCAGAATTGGCAGCTTTATCTTACAAAAGCCCATATCTGATTTTCCATTCGGACAGGGCAGAACTGCGGACTCGTCCGCATTTTCTCCCTAAGGTGGTGTCAGCATTTCATCTGAACCAGCCTATTGTAGTGCCTGCGGCTACAAGTGACTTGGAGGACTCCAAGTTACTGGACGTTGTCAGAGCATTAAAAATATATATTGCAAGGACAGCTGGAGTCAGAAAATCTGACTCGTTGTTTATATTGTGTGCACCCAACAAGATGGGTGCTCCTGCGTCTAAGCAGACGATTGCTCGTTGGATCTGTAGCACAATCCAACTTGCACATTCTGTGGCAGGCCTGCCACAGCCTAAATCTGTAAAGGCCCACTCCACAAGGAAGGTGGGCTCATCTTGGGCGGCTGCCCGAGGGGTCTCGGCATTACAACTTTGCCGAGCAGCTACGTGGTCAGGGGAGAACACGTTTGTAAAATTTTACAAATTTGATACTCTGGCTAAGGAGGACCTGGAGTTCTCTCATTCGGTGCTGCAGAGTCATCCGCACTCTCCCGCCCGTTTGGGAGCTTTGGTATAATCCCCATGGTCCTTTCAGGAACCCCAGCATCCACTAGGACGATAGAGAAAATAAGATTTTACTTACCGATAAATCTATTTCTCGGAGTCCGTAGTGGATGCTGGGCGCCCATCCCAAGTGCGGATTATCTGCATAAATTGTACATAGTTATTGTTAACTAATTCGGGTTATTGTTGAAGGAAGCCATCTTTCAGAGGCTCCGCTGTTATCATACTGTTAACTGGGTTTAGATCACAGGTTGTACGGTGTGATTGGTGTGGCTGGTATGAGTCTTACCCGGGATTCAAAATCCTCCCTTATTGTGTACGCTCGTCCGGGCACAGTACCTAACTGGAGTCTGGAGGAGGGTCATAGGGGGAGGAGCCAGTGCACACCACCTGATCTGAAAAAGCTTTACTTTTTGTGCCCTGTCTCCTGCGGAGCCGCTATTCCCCATGGTCCTTTCAGGAACCCCAGCATCCACTACGGACTCCGAGAAATAGATTTATCGGTAAGTAAAATCTTATTATTAGTCATATGTATGATATTAGCAATCCTGGAGTAAATCAGCAATCCCTCTAAACTAAGTTTCCTGTACAGGCTGCTATGCTTTGAATAGTAAGCTATGGTTATTCAGTGTGGGCTTTAGTTATTAACTGTATATTTATATTTACACAGTGAACTTCCAGCGAATGCATGATTGTTGCCTGTCATGGGACCTTCTGTGCTCTTTATCCATCCAGACCTTGGAATTGGAGGAGCGGAGAGACTTGTTGTTGACGCAGCGCTTGCACTGAAATCACGTGGTTGCCAAGTACAAGTGTGGACAGCCCATTATGACATTGGTCACTGTTTCTCAGAGACACTGGATTCGGGCATTCCAATTAGGTGTTGTGGAGACTGGCTTCCCCGGAGTATCTTTGGAAAATGTCTGGCCTTATGTGCATATATTCGCATGATATTTCTGGCTTTCTATGTGGTCTTTCTTAGCGGAGAGCAATTTGATGTGGTGTTCTGTGACCAGGTATGTTTGTACACATCTTTATTTTTATTAACATGTCATGTAAAATAACACTTCATAAATACAGCTGTACGGCTAAATGTAATAGCCTCCGAGTTCAGGAGGTGCAGGAAGTTTGTGTGAGTCTTCCCTTTTTTTTTTTTTAAGAATCATTCATTTACAGGCAATACCACCCTGGTTTTACATTGTAAGTCATTTTTGTTGAACAAAAAAAAATTGTTCAGCTTGAAGAAGCCGCAAGTTAAAAAGTAAGAACACCCTTACTGCTTCCATATTAGTAGTAAGTTAATGTGAGCAGTGTCCTAATCACATGCACTTCATTTATTGATAATTGGTAAGTGGGTTGTGGATCATCAAATCGACAGTGTCTAGGTCGACAATGTTTAGGTCGACCACTATAGGTCGACAGGGTTGGAAGGTCGACCGGGTTTCTAGGTCGAGATGTGCTAGGTCGACAGGTCAAAAGGTCGACATGAGGTTTTTGTTTGGTGTCGTTTTCTGCGTACAGTGACCAGGAAGCCGAATTAGTGCACCGTGTCCCCTCGCATGACTCGCTTCGCTCGCCATGCTTCGGGCAAGGTTACCATTCCAATCGTAGTCCACGTGGATTGTTAAGTGTGAAAAAGTAAAAAAAAAGAAAAAAATTTGAAAAACTCATTGTCGACCTAGACAGTGTCGATCTTCAGACCGGATCCCGATAAATGATATTACAAGCAGACCTTCTTGCAGCTTGGAACCTTCTGCTTTTACTATGTGAGGATTAAATGATGGTTAATAATGTCCTAATACATTAAAGCACACATATGTATGATGGCATACACAAGGCTGTACATAAGTATATAAACAAAATGGTTGGTGAACTTTTCTAAGGACACAGGGATGTACAAGTGGTGAGGCTAGGTTTCTGTTTTCCAGGGCAAAGACTGCTTTCAGAGCTTTACGGTAATACATATGGATTCTCATATATATTATAAAGGTCGGCACTAGAACCCCATATAATTATATGCTCAAATGCAGCAATTTGTGAAATGTTACTTTCTGGAGCTTGTGCCCTATAGAGGCCTATGGGCTTCTTTTTGCAAGTCTCAGGGGCTTCCGTATGTGCTGACAAATGGGTGTGCATATGCATTAAAACTCAAGTGTGATCAACCCGGAGCTCTATTTTTCACCAGGATGGTTTTATATTGGCAAAGCTGTCCCAGCAGGTAAGTATTGTTGCATATTCGTATTAAAAAAATGCCAGTATGTATGCACATAGGTGCAGGATGTATCGCTATGTATTTACGATGCTTGATACACCTACCCTATAGTCTCTTAAAAATAAAAACAAAAAAAACTTCATCTTAATTAAACCCATTAAAGCAGTCACCCCCTATCACCTTATTCTTACTGTTACCTAGCATAATCTGTAGAGGACAGGTATGTTCTCATGCATTATTTCTGTTACTTTAGCAGAAATATTTGACATTTCTTTTTTTATATATATTTTTTTGTATGAAATTTGTGTCTTTTCTGTCTTCTCTAGGTATCGGCTTGCATTCCAGTTTTCAAACTGGCCAGAAATAGAAAGCGAGTTTTATTTTATTGCCATTTTCCGGATCAGCTTCTTACCCAGAGGACATTGCTGCTTAAGAAGCTTTATAGAACGCCTATTGATTGGTTGGAAGAGAGAACCACAGGCATGGCAGACTGCATTTTAGTCAATAGCCATTTTACTGCTAAAATCTTCAAAAAAACATTTACATCATTATCTCACATACAACCAGATGTTTTATATCCGTCACTAAATGTTAGTAACTTCAAACACAGTGTTTCTGATGACCTGTCCGAGTTTGTTCCTGCAAAGCGGGAGACTGTGTTTCTTTCCATCAATAGATACGAGAGAAAGAAAAATCTTAACCTTGCTCTGGAAGCCTTATCTTCTCTTCATTCCAAGCTGAGTTTGTTGGAATGGGAAAAGGTGCATCTCATCTTAGCAGGAGGGTATGATGACAGAGTTAGAGAGAATGTTGAGCATTATCAAGAGTTAAAAGAAATTGCTGAAAAATCAGAAATGAGTAATCATGTAACTTTCTTAAGATCTTTCTCTGATAAGCAGAAATGTAATCTCCTTCATAATTGTGCTTGCATATTATACACTCCAAGTAATGAGCATTTTGGGATTGTTCCAGTAGAAGCTATGTACATGCACTGCCCAGTAATAGCGGTTAATTCGGGCGGTCCTCTGGAATCTGTTGTAGATGGAGTGACTGGCTTTTTGTGTTCCCCTACAGCGGCAGCGTTTTCTGATGCAATGGAAAAATTTGTTAGAAACCCTACCCTTAAAACATCAATGGGAAAATCGGGAAATGCAAGAGTTATGGAAAACTTCTCATGTGAAGCTTTTTCAGATCTGATCTACCATTACATATGTAAGCTGATGGAGTGCAGATGATTACACAAAAATGCCTCATAAAGATATGTTTTCTCTACCCCTGATATGCTACAGTGAACATTTTTACTAGAGGTTATGCACATACGCATTTACTGGATTCTGCAATGTATACGTAAGCAGCCCATTAGAATGTATTGCAGTGTACAGCTGGTAAATCCTTATTTTAATTGATTTATCCACTGTGCTGCCTGCCCATGGTGCTCACACTGCATTCAGCGTATGAAGCTGTTACATCATGTGAAATAGGGAACAAAATCGATTATTCTTAAAACCCCAGTAGACCATAACAGAAAGAAAATACAGGTTGGAGCCATGGTGCATTTAACATGCAATTTGAATAGCATTGAGTTACATGTACTGTACCATGGAAAGCAGCAATTCTCATTGAACATACAGTATGATGTACATGCTGCATCCAGGAAATGACTGTGCAGCGAATGCTAAACATCCCAGGCAAGCAAAATTCTGTGGACATGTGCAGACTTAGAAAACCAAGGCATCAGGTTCAGGTTTATCTCTTGCTGTGGAATCAAGTCCCTCTTATTAGTCTTATATAATCATCTCTTCTTGTTTCGTCAGGTGTACAATAAATAAATTTCTTGCAAATGATTTGTAATTATATTTTAAGTTCTATTTCATATGTTATAGTGATGTAGTATATAAGAACCAATTACTAGTTAGTTTTAAAGAATTGATAGCCCAAAACAGCTCTCATCTGAATGTGACAGAAAGTCCCTAAGTTCACATATAAGCAGAGGCAGAACTCTGGGAGGCAACGGAGTCATCTGCCGCCGGGCTCCTGCTCTGAAGGGGGGCACCTCTCCTCCCATTCTGTGACACCATTGAATTAAGTTAATTGATAGCTGTCGCTGTCTTTTCAGTGGCCAACTTCCTCACTGGTCCCTGCACTTTACAAATCACACCCTCTTTAATATACTGAATATACACATTTTACAGCTATCACACCCAGGATTAGAAACCACACCCTATTACACTGGAAGCAGACACCTTACTGATGAAGCTATTTGCTCCTGTATAGGAAATATGAGAATTTTAACTATATGAAGATACTTCTCTGACAATTACACGTAACTTCATATAGTTAGAATTCTCATGCTTCCTCTACAGGAACAAATAGCTCCATCAGTAAAGTGTCTGCTGTCAGTGTAACAGGTCATGGGTTCTAATCCTGGGTATGACTGCTAAGAAATGTGTGACTTAAAATAAAAGACAATTAAATGTATTAATACAGTATATAATTTTTTTTCAGAACACTCCGTACACACACACATTTTTTTTCAGAACACTTCGTACACACACACATTTTATATATATATATATATATATATATACGGGAAGCCCCACACTCACCCAACGCAGGTTACCGGTTCCTGCTTTTGATGTTGATACTGACGCTGCTGTTTTCCTGATTTTGCATTAAGAGACTGGCTAATACCTTGAGAAAGGTCCGAATAAGGACCGAAACGTTGGTGAGCCCTTTTTGTATATACCTTGTTTGTGACATGAAGATTACATAGAACCAAGTTTTGTGAATAAATGACTTTACTGCGTATATTATAACAAGTCTGGAGAGTGCTATCTTTCTCCACTGTTAATGTGGAGAAACACTGTACAATATACACACACACATACATATATTTATCTTAATATAGGAAATAGGGGGGCACCGATATTTAGCTTGCCTCCGGGCAACTGTGACAAACTTACGCCACTGCATATAAGACAGGGCACACTCAGATGGAATACAAATTATGATTAGCAATAAATTATTTTTGTAAGGACCTAAAATGAAAACGCTTTTACCTGAGAAAAGTCATGTACTAACTTGTGTCCGTGGAGAGAGATACAGTAGCAGCCAATCAGCTCCTAATTATCATTTTAATGGCTGTGTTTGAAAAATTGCAGGAGCTGGTTGGTACTTTATCTCAGTCCACTATATATATCTATCTCCAAGGCTTAGTAAATAGGCCGCTATGTCTGTTATGTTCAGGTGCATGTTGAATAAACTTGCCACATCTATAACATGGTTCACTGTATTAGATTACACACATCATTATGACCACATAATGCACCATGATGGCTGTCAAGTTTTTTTTTTGCCTTGCTGGTTGATCTAGTATTCAAAATAAGTGATCCCTGTTGAGATAGATTTAATAAAGATTTTAAAAAGATGTAGGTGTTGCCTATAGCAGCTAGATTCTAGTTAGTAGAATGTACTAGAACTAGATAAATACAAGCTACAATTTGATTGCTAAGGGCAACACCTCTACTTTTAATCTTTAGATGTTTAAAAAATCTACCCGATGGTAAGGATAGAGTAACCAGCATTGTGTAGCAGGCGCCGGTCCACAATGATGTAATTTTGCGGACACGCCTCCGCTCTGCCCCTACTCAGCATCACACCTTCCTCCTGGATGGGGCAGCCAGAATATCGGGAAGTATGAGATTTACTAAACACAGGTTATGATGAAATCTGCGTGGACCTTTAATCATTTTGGTTTTGAGATAAAAATGTGTGTTGTGATTCACATGCAATATACTGCCTGCATGTTCATGTACAGTAGCACACATATACTAGGTAGCTTTGTTTAATTAGCACTGCACTATAGAGTTGAGCTCGGACATGCCTCCTCCCAACTCGAATAGGCAGATGCAATGAAGCGTACAATACAGGTAATTATGGGAGGAAAACCTTGCTCATTTTTGCATACAGCTATATGGGGGGGAGGGGGGGGCAGAAACAGGTGAGTGTATCTGGCCTAGATAACCTAATGAAATTGGCCCCTAAATCTTTCTGCACAATTTGTAAATGCGGCTCCCAGGTGAGGTGAGGTGCACATCTTGCATGTTGAATAGATAATCAAGGCACATCAATGAAAAACTGCATTGCACAGCTGACATTTATACATTACCTTTCCAGTTTTAGCACATTTATTGAGATGCAACAGAAGTTGATATTTTGGGATCTCTGGAATGACAAATGTGATCAGTGTTTCCATCTCCATTATGTGGTTCTGTCATTTTTCTCTTTTTTTACACTGTTTCTCTGAAATCCTTTTTTTTTTTTTCCCCCCCCCACAATTCCAGCCACAAAATATGCCCCAAATGGGATTGGGACTATTAGTCGACATGGACAAAAGGTTGACATATGAAAGGCCGTAAATGGAAAAGATCAGCAGGTTCAAATGGTCAACGTGACAATGCTCGTTACACATGTGGTTGACACTTTTTAATCATATTTTTTGACTTGCTTCCTTGACTATCCATGTAACAAATCATGATCTTTAGTAACCTTGTGGAGAGCAAAGTGAGACACCGTGCCCAAAGCATGGCATGCAAACCGAGCCTGTGAGGAGAAGCGTTTCAACAATTGGTGGTCAATAGTTGCCAAAACTATCCATACTAGCCCCTAAAATGCAAAAAAAAAACCTGTTGACCATTGTCATGATGACCTTTTGTACCTGTCGATCTTTTGTCTGTGTTGACTTAGTGCCTGTTTACCTAATTACTGTAGACCTAATGCATGTAGATCTTCTATACCACACCTGCCCCAAATATTTAAAGGAATACCAAATGTTCCTAAGGTTGTAGAAGTTTTGTCTGTATATGCTGACCATAATAAAGTTTATTTGTGAATACATATGTGTGTGTTTTTTATTCATTTTTTTTTTTTAAACTTGGTAAAAGCATGTCTTTTATATGTCTGCCAATCCTTGGTTGAAGGTACCCACCACTGAGATAGTGTAGCTCTTGACTGATAGCAGGAAGAGCAGGAGTCAGAGAGCTAGCTTCTGACACAGAAGACCAGAAACTCCTTGAAAATAATGTATACTGGTAATGTGTAGATGCATGGGTATGGTTTAAATTAGAGATGAGCGGGTTCGGTTTCTCTGAATCCGAACCCGCCAGAACTTCATGTTTTTTTTCACGGGTCCGAGCGACTCGGATCTTCCCGCCTTGCTCGGTTAACCCGAGCGCGCCCGAACGTCATCATGACGCTGTCGGATTCTCGCGAGGCTCGGATTCTATCGCGAGACTCGGATTCTATATAAGGAGCCGCGCGTCGCCGCCATTTTCACACGTGCATTGAGATTGATAGGGAGAGGACGTGGCTGGCGTCCTCTCCGTTTAGAATTAGAATAGATTAGAGAGACACTTGATTTACTAATTTTGGGGAGCATTAGGAGTACTCAGTAGTGTACAGTGCAGAGTTTTGCTGATAGTGACCAGTGACCACCACTTTTATTTATAATCCGTTCTCTGCCTGAAAAAAGCGATACACAGCACACAGTGACTCAGTCACATGCCATATCTGTGTGCACTGCTCAGGCTCAGGCCAGTGTGCTGCATCATCTATTATCTATATATAATATTATATATATCTGTCTGACTGCTCAGCTCACACAGCTTATAATTGTGGGGGAGACTGGGGAGCACTACTGCAGTGCCAGTTATAGGTTATAGCAGGAGCCAGGAGTACATAATATATTATATAGTGAGTGACCACCAGACACACAGTGCAGTTTATTTAATATATCCGTTCTCTGCCTGAAAAAAGCGATACACACAGTGACTCAGTCAGTCACATACCATATCTGTGTGCACTGCTCAGGCTCAGGCCAGTGTGCTGCATCATCTATATATATTATATATCTGTCTGACTGCTCAGCTCACACAGCTTATAATTGTGGGGGAGACTGGGGAGCACTACTGCAGTGCCAGTTATAGGTTATAGCAGGAGCCAGGAGTACATAATATTATATTAAAATTAAACAGTGCACACTTTTGCTGCAGGAGTGCCACTGCCAGTGTGACTAGTGACCAGTGACCTGACCACCAGTATATAATATTAGTAGTATACTATCTCTTTATCAACCAGTCTATATTAGCAGCAGACACAGTACAGTGCGGTAGTTCACGGCTGTGGCTACCTCTGTGTCGGCACTCGGCAGCCCGTCCATAATTGTATATACCACCTAACCGTGGTTTTTTTTTCTTTCTTTATACATACATACTAGTTACGAGTATACTATCTCTTTATCAACCAGTCTATATATTAGCAGCAGACACAGTACAGTGCGGTAGTTCACGGCTGTGGCTACCTCTGTGTCGGCACTCGGCAGCCCGTCCATAATTGTATATACCACCTAACCGTGGTTTTTTTTTCTTTCTTTATACATACATACTAGTTACGAGTATACTATCTCTTTATCAACCAGTCTATATTAGCAGCAGACACAGTACAGTGCGGTAGTTCACGGCTGTGGCTACCTCTGTGTCGGCACTCGGCAGCCCGTCCATAATTGTATATACCACCTAACCGTGGTTTTTTTTTCTTTCTTTATACATACATACTAGTTACGAGTATACTATCTCTTTATCAACCAGTCTATATATTAGCAGCAGACACAGTACAGTGCGGTAGTTCACGGCTGTGGCTACCTCTGTGTCGGCACTCGGCAGCCCGTCCATAATTGTATATACCACCTAACCGTGGTTTTTTTTTCTTTCTTTATACATACATACTAGTTACGAGTATACTATCTCTTTATCAACCAGTCTATATATTAGCAGCAGACACAGTACAGTGCGGTAGTTCACGGCTGTGGCTACCTCTGTGTCGGCACTCGGCAGCCCGTCCATAATTGTATATACCACCTAACCGTGGTTTTTTTTCCTTTCTTTATACATACATACTAGTTACGAGTATACTATCTCTTTATCAACCAGTCTATATATTAGCAGCAGACACAGTACAGTGCGGTAGTTCACGGCTGTGGCTACCTCTGTGTCGGCACTCGGCAGCCCGTCCATAATTGTATATACCACCTAACCGTGGTTTTTTTTTCTTTCTTTATACATACATACTAGTTACGAGTATACTATCTCTTTATCAACCAGTCTATATTAGCAGCAGACACAGTACAGTGCGGTAGTTCACGGCTGTGGCTACCTCTGTGTCGGCACTCGGCAGCCCGTCCATAATTGTATATACCACCTAACCGTGGTTTTTTTTTCTTTCTTTATACATACATACTAGTTACGAGTATACTATCTCTTTATCAACCAGTCTATATATTAGCAGCAGACACAGTACAGTGCGGTAGTTCACGGCTGTGGCTACCTCTGTGTCGGCACTCGGCAGCCCGTCCATAATTGTATATACCACCTAACCGTGGTTTTTTTTTTCTTTCTTTATACATACATACTAGTTACGAGTATACTATCTCTTTATCAACCAGTCTATATATTAGCAGCAGACACAGTACAGTGCGGTAGTTCACGGCTGTGGCTACCTCTGTGTCGGCACTCGGCAGCCCGTCCATAATTGTATATACCACCTAACCGTGTTTTTTTTTTCTTTCTTTATACATACATACTAGTTACGAGTATACTATCTCTTTATCAACCAGTCTATATTAGCAGCAGACACAGTACAGTGCGGTAGTTCACGGCTGTGGCTACCTCTGTGTCGGCACTCGGCAGCCCGTCCATAATTGTATACTAGTATCCAATCCATCCATCTCCATTGTTTACCTGAGGTGCCTTTTAGTTGTGCCTATTAAAATATGGAGAACAAAAATGTTGAGGTTCCAAAATTAGGGAAAGATCAAGATCCACTTCCACCTCGTGCTGAAGCTGCTGCCACTAGTCATGGCCGAGACGATGAAATGCCAGCAACGTCGTCTGCCAAGGCCGATGCCCAATGGCATAGTACAGAGCATGTCAAAACCAAAACACCAAATATCAGTAAAAAAAGGACTCCAAAACCTAAAATAAAATTGTCGGAGGAGAAGCGTAAACTTGCCAATATGCCATTTACCACACGGAGTGGCAAGGAACGGCTGAGGCCCTGGCCTATGTTCATGGCTAGTGGTTCAGCTTCACATAAGGATGGAAGCACTCAGCCTCTCGCTAGAAAACTGAAAAGACTCAAGCTGGCAAAAGCACCGCAAAGAACTGTGCGTTCTTTGAAATCCCAAATCCACAAGGAGAGTCCAATTGTGTCGGTTGCGATGCCTGACCTTCCCAACACTGGACGTGAAGAGCATGCGCCTTCCACCATTTGCACGCCCCCTGCAAGTGCTGGAAGGAGCACCCGCAGTCCAGTTCCTGATAGTCAGATTGAAGATGTCAGTGTTGAAGTACACCAGGATGAGGAGGATATGGGTGTTGCTGGCGCTGGGGAGGAAATTGACCAGGAGGATTCTGATGGTGAGGTGGTTTGTTTAAGTCAGGCACCCGGGGAGACACCTGTTGTCCGTGGGAGGAATATGGCCGTTGACATGCCAGGTGAAAATACCAAAAAAATCAGCTCTTCGGTGTGGAGGTATTTCACCAGAAATGCGGACAACAGGTGTCAAGCCGTGTGTTCCCTTTGTCAAGCTGTAATAAGTAGGGGTAAGGACGTTAACCACCTCGGAACATCCTCCCTTATACGTCACCTGCAGCGCATTCATAATAAGTCAGTGACAAGTTCAAAAACTTTGGGTGACAGCGGAAGCAGTCCACTGACCAGTAAATCCCTTCCTCTTGTAACCAAGCTCACGCAAACCACCCCACCAACTCCCTCAGTGTCAATTTCCTCCTTCCCCAGGAATGCCAATAGTCCTGCAGGCCATGTCACTGGCAATTCTGACGAGTCCTCTCCTGCCTGGGATTCCTCCGATGCATCCTTGCGTGTAACGCCTACTGCTGCTGGCGCTGCTGTTGTTGCCGCTGGGAGTCGATGGTCATCCCAGAGGGGAAGTCGTAAGCCCACTTGTACTACTTCCAGTAAGCAATTGACTGTTCAACAGTCCTTTGCGAGGAAGATGAAATATCACAGCAGTCATCCTACTGCAAAGCGGATAACTGAGTCCTTGACAACTATGTTGGTGTTAGACGTGCGTCCGGTATCCGCCGTTAGTTCACAGGGAACTAGACAATTTATTGAGGCAGTGTGCCCCCGTTACCAAATACCATCTAGGTTCCACTTCTCTAGGCAGGCGATACCGAGAATGTACACGGACGTCAGAAAAAGACTCACCAGTGTCCTAAAAAATGCAGTTGTACCCAATGTCCACTTAACCACGGACATGTGGACAAGTGGAGCAGGGCAGGGTCAGGACTATATGACTGTGACAGCCCACTGGGTAGATGTATGGACTCCCGCCGCAAGAACAGCAGTGGCGGCACCAGTAGCAGCATCTCGCAAACGCCAACTCTTTCCTAGGCAGGCTACGCTTTGTATCACCGCTTTCCAGAATACGCACACAGCTGAAAACCTCTTACGGCAACTGAGGAAGATCATCGCGGAATGGCTTACCCCAATTGGACTCTCCTGTGGATTTGTGGCATCGGACAACGCCAGCAATATTGTGTGTGCATTAAATATGGGCAAATTCCAGCACGTCCCATGTTTTGCACATACCTTGAATTTGGTGGTGCAGAATTTTTAAAAAAATGACAGGGGCGTGCAAGAGATGCTGTCGGTGGCCAGAAAAATTGCGGGACACTTTCGGCGTACAGGCACCACGTACAGAAGACTGGAGCACCACCAAAAACTACTGAACCTGCCCTGCCATCATCTGAAGCAAGAAGTGGTAACGAGGTGGAATTCAACCCTCTATATGCTTCAGAGGTTGGAGGAGCAGCAAAAGGCCATTCAAGCCTATACAATTGAGCACGATATAGTAGGTGGAATGCACCTGTCTCAAGTGCAGTGGAGAATGATTTCAACGTTGTGCAAGGTTCTGATGCCCTTTGAACTTGCCACACGTGAAGTCAGTTCAGACACTGCCAGCCTGAGTCAGGTCATTCCCCTCATCAGGCTTTTGCAGAAGAAGCTGGAGGCATTGAAGAAGGAGCTAAAAGGGAGCGATTCCGCTAGGCATGTGGGACTTGTGGATGCAGCCCTTAATTCGCTTAACAAGGATTCACGGGTGGTCAATCTGTTGAAATCAGAGCACTACATTTTGGCCACCGTGCTCGATCCTAGATTTAAAGCCTACCTTGGATCTCTCTTTCCGGCAGACACAGGTCTGCTGGGGTTGAAAGACCTGCTGGTGACAAAATTGTCAAGTCAAGCGGAACGCGACCTGTCAACATCTCCTCCTTCACATTCTCCCGCAACTGGGGGTGCGAGGAAAAGGCTCAGAATTCCGAGCCCACCCGCTGGCGGTGATGCAGGGCAGTCTGGAGCGACTGCTGATGCTGACATCTGGTCCGGACTGAAGGACCTGACAACGATTACGGACATGTCGTCTACTGTCACTGCATATGATTCTCTCAACATTGATAGAATGGTGGAGGATTATATGAGTGACCGCATCCAAGTAGGCACGTCACACAGTCCGTACTTATACTGGCAGGAAAAAGAGGCAATTTGGAGGCCCTTGCACAAACTGGCTTTATTCTACCTAAGTTGCCCTCCCACAAGTGTGTACTCCGAAAGAGTGTTTAGTGCCGCCGCTCACCTTGTCAGCAATCGGCGTACGAGGTTACATCCAGAAAATGTGGAGAAGATGATGTTCATTAAAATGAATTATAATCAATTCCTCCGCGGAGACATTGACCAGCAGCAATTGCCTCCACAAAGTACACAGGGAGCTGAGATGGTGGATTCCAGTGGGGACGAATTGATAATCTGTGAGGAGGGGGATGTACACGGTGATATATCGGAGGGTGAAGATGAGGTGGACATCTTGCCTCTGTAGAGCCAGTTTGTGCAAGGAGAGATTAATTGCTTCTTTTTTGGGGGGGGGTCCAAACCAACCCGTCAAATCAGTCACAGTCGTGTGGCAGACCCTGTCACTGAAATGATGGGTTGGTTAAAGTGTGCATGTCCTGTTTTGTTTATACAACATAAGGGTGGGTGGGAGGGCCCAAGGACAATTCCATCTTGCACCTCTTTTTTCTTTTCTTTTTCTTTGCATCATGTGCTGATTGGGGAGGGTTTTTTGGAAGGGACATCCTGCGTGACACTGCAGTGCCACTCCTAGATGGGCCCGGTGTTTGTGTCGGCCACTAGGGTCGCTAATCTTACTCACACAGTCAGCTACCTCATTGCGCCTCTTTTTTTCTTTGCGTCATGTGCTGTTTGGGGAGGGTTTTTTGGAAGGGACATCCTGCGTGACACTGCAGTGCCACTCCTAGATGGGCCCGGTGTTTGTGTCGGCCACTAGGGTCGCTAATCTTACTCACTCAGCTACCTCATTGCGCCTCTTTTTTTCTTTGCGTCATGTGCTGTTTGGGGAGGGTTTTTTGGAAGGGACATCCTGCGTGACACTGCAGTGCCACTCCTAGATGGGCCCGGTGTTTGTGTCGGCCACTAGGGTCGCTAATCTTACTCACACAGCTACCTCATTGCGCCTCTTTTTTTCTTTGCGTCATGTGCTGTTTGGGGAGGGTTTTTTGGAAGGGACATCCTGCGTGACACTGCAGTGCCACTCCTAGATGGGCCCGGTGTTTGTGTCGGCCACTAGGGTCGCTAATCTTACTCACACAGCTACCTCATTGCGCCTCTTTTTTTCTTTGCGTCATGTGCTGTTTGGGGAGGGTTTTTTGGAAGGGCCATCCTGCGTGACACTGCAGTGCCACTCCTAGATGGGCCCGGTGTTTGTGTCGGCCACTAGGGTCGCTAATCTTACTCACACAGCTACCTCATTGCGCCTCTTTTTTTCTTTGCGTCATGTGCTGTTTGGGGAGGGTTTTTTGGAAGGGACATCCTGCGTGACACTGCAGTGCCACTCCTAGATGGGCCCGGTGTTTGTGTCGGCCACTAGGGTCGCTAATCTTACTCACACAGCTACCTCATTGCGCCTCTTTTTTTCTTTGCGTCATGTGCTGTTTGGGGAGGGTTTTTTGGAAGGGACATCCTGCGTGACACTGCAGTGCCACTCCTAGATGGGCCCGGTGTTTGTGTCGGCCACTAGGGTCGCTTATCTTACTCACACAGCGACCTCGGTGCAAATTTTAGGACTAAAAATAATATTGTGAGGTGTGAGGTATTCAGAATAGACTGAAAATGAGTGTAAATTATGGTTTTTGAGGTTAATAATACTTTGGGATCAAAATGACCCCCAAATTCTATGATTTAAGCTGTTTTTTAGTGTTTTTTGAAAAAAACACCCGAATCCAAAACACACCCGAATCCGACAAAAAAAATTCGGTGAGGTTTTGCCAAAACGCGTTCGAACCCAAAACACGGCCGCGGAACCGAACCCAAAACCAAAACACAAAACCCGAAAAATTTCAGGCGCTCATCTCTAGTTTAAATAAGGTGCTCTGAACCAGGATTGGATACTGAAATCATGCGAGAACTACAGCCTCAGTGAATGTCCCCAACAGAGTCAGCAGACCTTAGCCAAGATGGTGGCACCCATGCAGCACTGCACTACGGGAACCCAGTACCCTTAGGTTGTCACAACAGGGCTATCATGAGAAGACTGGCCACTGGAGACATGCCAGCCAGTAAATCGGCAGTGCCAGGTGTAGGAAGAGGGTCTGAGTACCCACCGTGTGACAGAAGGATAAATCTAGCAAATAGAGGAGTGACTTCTCCTCTATAGATAGGGAGTAAGAGGGCTTTAGGATACACAGGTAATTCTGGTAGGGGGAATCATTTATTAGGTTATTGATAAGTTCGATGAGTCTGTCACCAAAATCATTTATGACAGTCTGTTTTTTATAAAGTGCTTGGCTATACATTTTGGAAATAGTTTATAGATTGCTTCGGGAGGTGGGGACGGGACACATAGATGATGGTACATATCGGTTCCAATAACAGTTCATGAAAAATGGATAGTTATTAAATTAGTTTAAGAAATTAGGTTTAAAACTTAAACCAAGGACCTCCAAATGTAGTATTTATTGAAATACTAGATGTACCAAACTGCCACACCTGAAAGACAGTGGGAGCTTGGGGAGCATAACCAAAGAGACTGTGAAGTTGTAAGAAGGAGGGTTTAGGATTTTTGAATCTACAGTAGGTGCATGCCACTATGGACATGATAAAGTGGGGAGAGTGGGCTCTACAGTAGGTACATGCCACTGGTGACATGATAAAGTGGGGAGAGTGGGCTCTACAGTAGGTACATGCCACTGGTGACATGATAAAGTGGGGAGAGTGGGCTCTACAGTAGATACATGCCACTAGTGACATGATAAAGCGGGAAGAGTGCTGCTGTGCTCGGGTGAAAGAGGGAGAAGATGGAAGCAGTGTACAATACAGTGTAGACGCAGACCTGGGATTTGTCAATGGAAAGTCGATAGTGTTCAGAAGAGAAAATAAATGAAAGACCAATTGGGAATTTTAAGAAACATCTTTAAATTAAATCCTGTTAAAATCACTGCATGTTGGGGGCGTGGCCACGGCGGCAAGCGTGTAGGAAGCAAGGCACCGGAGCTCCCCGGGCAATTAATCCTCCTTATCCTCCTGAGCCTCTTCCGGAGCTACAATTAGGCTGCATCTGTCTCCTGTCTCCCCTGGGCAGCGGCGGGTGTCTCCTGTGCTCTCCTCTGTGGGCTTCCTGACCACGCTGGCTTCCGGCCAGAGCTGAGGACTAGTCCGCCATTGCAACCCCGGCCTCGATTTGCTGTACTCGACCGTGCGGCCGCGAATCCGTGGTGAAGGTCGGTGCTGTGGGGTGCCTGGGGTGTGGAACATCCCCCTGTAGCCCCTGGGAGTTTCTACCTGGCCACTCCTGATCCCCGATGCTCGGGCTCTGCATCCCTGCAAGAGGAGGGGGGAAGCTGTGGGCCCGGTGGCCATCTTGGAAGCAGCTCCCTCAGATAGTCAGCATTACACAACACTGTGATCCTGAAGTAGCTGTGTGGCTGGATGAGCTGACCCTGGGCACACTGCTCTGCTCTCCTGTTAATAATCTGCCTTTATTGATTAAATATTCTTGGGTCCTTCTTGCCCTTTTTTATCACTGAATGTTTGGGACTTTTATGCTTTATTGATACTGCATATTCAGATCACTGCTGCGTTTTCTTACACTGAATATTCGGGACTTGCGGGCTATCTTAGACTATCTGTGCCTGTGATATTGCCTGATTGTTGGTTCACCCTTGGATACCGTGGTGAAGGACAGCCAACGTGCGGCTAAATTGGAGAAGTATGCCCACCAGTACACCAGCCAGTGCAGTCATCTCCTAAATCATCCCCCTCTACTTGACCTGATCCCCCGGCCGGGGGCCGACTTGGGCACTGCTGCATCACCTTCTGCTGCTTCCATTCAACAGGTTCTGGAGGCTATAGCAGCTAGTGAACAACGCTTATCTGACAAAATGGAGAGTGCGCAGTGCGCTTTCATTATTGCGTCAGGATGTCCAGCGTATCCGTGAGAGAGTGGATGAGGCCGAGACACGGGTCTCTAATCTGGAGGATCTCTGTGGCCCCCTGAAGCAATCCGTTTCTACAGTGTCCCAGCAGGTTTCATCGTTGCAAAGTAAGCTCCTGGACATGGAGGGACGCCTCCGTAGAAATAATGTGAGGTTTGTTGGCCTGCCTGAGAGAGAGGAAGGGTCACATCCTGAGGACTTTCTGGAATCATGGCTCAAGGAGCTGTATGGAGCAGACTCCTTTACCTCCCAGTTTGCGGTGTAACGAACTCACAGGGTACCTTTTAAGCCATTGCCTCCCGATGCCCCACCACAAACTTTTATTGCCAAATTCTTGCATTTTAAAGACCGTGACTCTGTCCTTCGTTTGGGTCGCACGAAGGGCCCCCTGCTCCGGAATGGTGTCAGGGTGTCGGCATTTCCGGACTTCGCTGCGGATGTCCAAAAAGACCGGGCCCAATTCCTGCCTATCAAGCGTCGTCTTCGGGACCTGAATTCTACTCTATGCTGTTCCCATCCAGGCTTCGTGTGGTGGCGGATGGGGAGACCAAATTCTTCAATTTTCCGAGAGAGGCAGCAGCCGGGCTGGACAGATATGCTCCGGGTGCCCGTCAGCTGGCTCCGGACTGACATCCAGCGTTACTTCTTTCGAACTTCTGTGCCTAAGATATGCAAGTATATGTCCGGGGAGCCCCCTCTTGTTTTGGTGGTTCTGGACATTGTTGTATAGCGTTATTTACACATAGGTTTCAATTGGGACTTTAGATTTTATGCTACGTATAGGTTTTTCGTGGGAATTTATATCTTAAGGGATTGAGGTTTTGTTAGGGATATGAGTATGCCACAGTTCGGGGAGGTATACGGGGAGGGGGGCTGTTGTTCGGGTGCTGCATGTTTTTGTATGCTTTTTTTTTCTTTCTTCAGTTTATTGTTTTCTATATGTATTACACTATGTGAAGTGAAGGTATATTGTTTTGGCTGGCATGGCTCAAGACCCGGGGTCGGCGGACGGCATGGTTTTTGGGATATTGGGCCATCCTCTGCGGAGCTTTCTGAGGGGGATGCTGACACTTTACACGTTTTGATTTGGCATTTGTATACATGGCTGTTTTTGACAATGGGGCTGCCTAACCATCTTGCATGGTATCTATGTGTTGAGACCCAGTTGACTCCACGGGTGCAATGCCTGCCCTAAAAATTTTTGGCATGGAATGTCCGGAGTATTAACAATAAAATAAAGCGATCCCTTGTACTTAAAATGATTAAGAAATATGACCCGGACATTGTTTGGTTGAGTGAGGCCCATTTAGAGGGAAATAGACTGCTGTCGCTCCGCAGACCTTGGGTGGGATGGGCCTATCATTCCTCACACTCCTCCTTTTCTCGAGGGGTGTCGGTTATGATAAAAAAAATCTGCAATTTGAGTTGATTACGGTTAATACTGACCATATGGCAGGTTTGTGTTTGTGGAATGTAAATTGAGTCCCCAGACCTTTTTTCTTTTATCTGTCTATGTTCCTCCTCCATTCTCCTATGATGTTTTGCAAAAGACTGCCTCGTTCATTGCCTCTTCCCCTCACACCCCTGTTATCTGTTTAGGGGACTTCAAAAATGTTCTCGATGCCTCCCTGGATAGGTGGAAGTCTCCTCAGGCCCCCGGGGTGGGTGGTGGCCCATCTATATTTGCAGACTTTGTGAATGGCATGCAGTGGTTGGATGCTTGGAGGGATCGTTATCCCACGCTTAAACAATTTTCCTGTTTTTCCAGCACACATGGTTCCTTTTCTAGAATCGACCTGGTCCTGGTTTCGCCTGAACTTCTACCTAAAATTTCAGATGTTCATTATGAGGCACGGGGTATATCTGATCATTCACCTTTAATGATGTCCCTTGATGTGGAGTGCCAGAGGGGACAGTCCTATTGGAAATCACACCCATCCTGGCTGGTCCAGATGGGTGACTGTTCGGACCTGACAACTCAATGGTAGGGTTATTTCACAGATAATGTAGGCTCAGCCCCAGCGTCTATTGTCTGGGATTTATTCAAGGCTTTTTTACGTGGCACGCTGATCGGTAGAATTGCTGCCCATAAACTGTCCTGCATGGAGGAGAGGGCCCTTGAATCTGAGTTTAGGGACCTAAAGGTCCGCTATTTGGCAGAAGGTACCCTTGCGCTTAAAACACGCTGGTTGACAGCTCAGGCGGCATGGCTAACCCACCTATCAGATAAAAATGCACATTCTCTTTTGTTTTGAGCCACTAACATATATATGCAGGCAGATAGACTGGGCAGCTTGATGGCCCACTTAGTTCACTATGACAGACCTAGGGCTACAGTTGCGCAGGTATCTGGTCCTGGTGGCTCCTTTGTGGACACCACCCCAGACATTGCACAGTTGTTCCTCTCTTATTACAGGGATGTGTATGGGTCTCGGCTGGCATGCTCCGCAGAGGACCTGGACTTTTACTTGAACAGTATACCCCTCTCCAAACTCTCCTCTGAGGCTTGTGACTTTCTAGACGCGCCTATAACTTTAGATGAGGTGACTGCGGCTGTAGGTTTGTCTCCCAATGGCAAGTCCCCGGGTTGTGATGGCATTTCCACTGAATTGTACAAACAACTTATTGATTTCTTTGGCCCCAAGTTGCACAATATGTTTCTGGATATATTTGCTACTAATCAATTTCCTCCCTCAATGTCTGAGGCTGTTATTATTGGGCTGCCATAGCCTGGCAAGGACCCCAGACTTTTGGAGTCTTATAGGCCGATCTCTCTCATTCCCACCGATGCTAAAATCCTGGCAAAAATTTTGGTGATTTGGATAAACACTGTTATTACTTCCATAATCCATCAGGATCAATCCGGCTTTATGCCAGGAATGTCCACCTCTATTAACCTGTGCAGACTGTATACTATTCTGTAAGCTCCACATGATTTCCCCTCAGACTCTGTCGTGGTCTCCTTGGACGCGGCTAAGGCATTCGACAGTATTGAGTGGTCTTACCTGTGGGGAGTCATGAAATATATGGGCTTCGGCCCTAACTATATTCAATGGACCAGACTTTATCGAAATCCAAGTGCCAGGATCTCAGTAAACGGATATATTTTTCCTCTTTTACTTTGTCTCGGGGCACCAGACAGGGATGTCCCCTTTCCCCGACTTTATTCGCCATAGCCATCGAGCCTTTGGCTTGTTTGATTAGGTCACACACAGACATTGTAGGTATTGCTACAGGCCCCCGAATAGACAAAATTGCCCTTCATGCAGATGACCTGCTGTTGTTCCTGCATAACTATGCCGCAACTATGCCTATTTTATTACAGGTCATTGAGGACTTTCGCAGCTTTTCTGGTCTCCGTATAAACTGGTCCAAATTATTTATTATGCCTGTCATTGGCTCCCCTTCCCCTGTTCCAAAAATCTCTCTGCCGCTATGCTGGACAGACCAATTTAAATACCTTGTAATCCAAGTTACAAATAACCCTTGTGATTTTATACCTCTGAACCTTGACCCACTCATGCAACAGATTACACGTAAATCGAAAACTCGTGTTTTGGTCTGGGATCGGGTCGATTCTGGAACAGATGGGGATATCTAGAAGCATGCTTACCCTGATATTTTGTATACTGGGAATGGGGGGGCCATGACTCCTTATCTAAATGGGAGGGCCTCTATGCTCGCAGTATCTGCGCCCTAGCTAAGGTGTGTATTGCGAGATCGTGGATGGCTTCTCACTGCCCTTCATTATCTGCTTTTAGGGCCTTGGTGAATGACACTCTCTTCAAAGACCGTTACATATATATGAAAAACAATGCTATTTCTAAATACGAGAAAATATGGTCCCCTTGGATTGAATCTGCATACTCCTCTCCTGCCATTGCGCTTTAGAGGGAAATGAGTTCCAATGACGATTTGTGCCCTGGGTGTTGCCCTGCTGATTTGTTCTTTATATACACTGCTACTTCACTTCACATTCTTTATTCTATTTCCCTCTCGTTTTTGACTTTAGGTTTTTTTGTTGTTTTTTTGCTTGTGCTTTTGCTGTTTTTTTATTTCATGTCGGGCTTTACTTAAGCCTAATAGTTAATTTGCAAAAGCAAACTACATGGGGAGAAAATCGAAAAGTTTACTATGTTGAATGATATATTGTTTACAGATCTTGTTACTTTCTTATACTGTATGTATTAGCCTTATTTCGTGAGCAACATTAGATATGGTGCATATTTGTTTTTCCTGTATCCGTGTGTCATAATGATGTAATGCACAAGTATGTCACATTTGTCCTCACGTGTACAATGCGATATCTGTATATTCAATCCTTCTTGAGGAGAGACTGGTATTACCATCGGTCAGCTCAGTGCATGCAAGTATATGCACTTTTTGTATATATGTGTGTATATGTGTATATCTATCAGGGACGTGCAGTCATGCTCCCTATCATACTCAGAGTTCTCATTATAAAAATTATTGGAAGAACAGAAAGAAGATATTTATAACTTACAGTATAAGCATCTTCTTTATATTTATACAATCATCTTTATAGATAAAACTTACCAGAGTTGCAGAGCTCCTGGAACTGCAGGGAGAGACAGAGATGAGGCAGTGGCAGCTCAGCCTTATCTCACACTGTCGGACACTGCCTGTACAGATGGGCGGGGCTACAGAGCGGCCAATCAGACTGCAAAGAACAGAGAAATGTGAGGCATGCCTTACAGTGGAGGCGTGTATGAGCTCTGATAGACAGCTCGGATTGGTCATGTGACCAATCCAGGAAGTGAAGAAAGGCAGACACCGAAGCTGAGCTTCTTGGCAGGGGAGGAGGGAAATGGGGACCTGCAGTGGCAGCAGCAGCCACCCATGCACAGTGACTGGGGTGAGTAGCTGCCAGTACCTAGACTGTGTGTGTGTGTGTGTGTGTGTGTGTGTGTGTGTGTGTGTGTGTGTGTGTGTGTGTGTGTGTGTGTGCAATATTTGTAGTGAGTGAGGTTACAGGACTGTGTGTGTGTGTGTGTGTGTGTGTGTAATCTAGTGAGTGTGGGGACTGGAGTCA
>NC_086448.1:365459710-365462210 GCF_028390025.1 Pseudophryne corroboree
GTCATAATAGTGATAATGTCATAATGGTGTTCATGTCACAATGGTGAATATATCATAATTGTGATGGTAATGATGATGATGATGATGAGGATGATGATGATGATGATGATGATGTCACAATAGTGATAATGTCATAATGGAGTTCATGTCATAATAGTGATGATGTCACAATGTTGAAGATATCATAATTGTGATGATGATGATGATGATGATGATGATGATGATGATGATGATGACATAATGATAATGTTGTCACAATAGTGATAATGTCATAATGGTGATGTTGTCATAATAGTGATAATGTCATAATGGTGTTCATGTCACAATGGTGAAGATATCATAATTGTGATTATGATGATGATGGTGATGATGGTGGTGATGATGATGATGAGGATGATGATGAGGATGTCACAATAGTGATAATGTCATAGTGGCGTTCATGTCATAATGTTGATGAGGATGATGATGAGGATGTCACAATAGTGATAATGTCATAATGTTGATGATGTTATAATAGTGATGATGTCACAATGGTGAATATATCATAATTGTGATGATGATGATGATGATGATGATGATGATGATGATGATGATGATGTCACAATAGTGATAATGTCATAGTGGTGTTCATGTAATAATGGTGATGATGTCATAACAGTGATGATATCACAATGTTGAAGATATGATGATGATGATGATGATGATGATGATGATGTCACAATATTGATAATGTCATAGTGGTGTTCATGTCATAATGTTGATGATGTCATAATAGTGTGAATGTCACAATTGTGAAGATATCATAATTGTGATGATGATGATGATGATGATGATGATGGTGATGATGTTGATGATGATGATGTCATAATGATAATGTTGTCACAATAGTGATAATGTCATAATGGTGATGTTGTCAAAATAGTGATAATGTCATAATGGTGTTCATGTCACAATGGTGAAGATATCATGATGATGATGATGATGATGAGGATGATGAGGATGTCACAATAGTGATAATGTCATAGTGGTGTTCATGTCATAATGTTGATGATGTCATAATAGTGATTATGTCACAGTGGCGAAGATATCATAATTGTGATGATGATGATGATGATGATGATGATGATGATGTCATAATGATAATGGTGCCACAACAGTGATAATGTCAAAATGGTGATGATGTCATAACAGTAATGATATCACAATGTTGGAGATATGATGATGATGATGATGATGATGATGATGATGATGATGTCACAATATTGATAATGTCATAGTGGTGTTCATGTCATAATGTTGATGATGTCATAATAGTGTGAATGAAACAATTGTGAAGATATCATAATTGTGATGATGATGATGATGATGATGATGATGATGTCACAATAATGATAATGTCATAATGGAGTTCATGTCATAATGGTGATGATGTCATAATAGTGTGTATGTCACAATGGTGAGTATATCATAATTGTGATGATGATGATGATGATGATGATGATGATGATGATGATGTCACAATAGTGATAATGTCATAGTGGTGTTCATGTCATAATGTTGATGATGTCATAATAGTGATGATGTCACATTGGTGAAGATATAACTGTGATGATGATGATAATGATGATGATGATGATGATGATGATGATGATGATGTCATAATGATAATGTTGTCATAATAGTGATAATGTCATAATGGTGATGTTGTCAAAATAGTGATAATGTCATAATGGTGTTCATGTCACAATGGTGAAGATATCATAATTGTGATGATGATGATGATGATGAGGATGATGATGAGGATGATGATGATGAGGATGTCACAATAGTGATAATGTCATAGTGGTGTTTATTTCATAATGTTGATGATGTAATGATAGTGATGATGTCACAATGGTGAATATATCATAATTGTGATGATGATGATGATGATGATGATGATGATAATATCTTAATTATAATGTTGTCACAATAGTGATAATGTCATAATATTGTTCATGTCATAATGGTGATGATGTCATAATAGTAATGATGTAACATTGGTGAAGATATCATAATTGTGATTATGATGATGATGTCATAATGATAATGTCACAATAATGATAATGTCATGATGGAGTTCATGTCATAATGGTGATGATGTCAAAATAGTAATGATGTCACAATGGTGAGTATATCATAATAGTGATGATGATGATGATGATGTTGTCACAATAGTGATAATGTCATAGTGGTGTTCATGTCATAATGTTGATGATGTCATAATAGTGATGATGTCACATTGGTGAAGATATCATAATTGTGATGATGATGATGATGATGATGATGATGATTATGTCATAATGATAATGTTGTTAGAATAGTGATAATGTCAAAATGGTGATGTTGTCATAATAGTGATAATGTCATAATGGTGTTCATGTCACAATGGTGAATATATCATAATTGTTATGATGATGATGATGATGATGATGATGATGATGATGATGATGATGATGAT